>NW_024119429.1:0-35275 GCF_003073215.2 Triticum urartu
CCCCGCCGATGGGCGCCCTCTGGGTGACGCGGGAGGCGAGAGCGGCTCGATGCTCAGCACATGCTCGACGAGCATCAGCCATGGAGATAGTGGAGCAACAACGAGTCGATCGACGGGAGAGAGGCTTCAACGCAAGCCTACCTGGTGTGCCAAATGTCGGATTCGGGGTTCTGCGGACCCTTGAGAGGCTTTGACGCACCCCTACCTGGCGCACCAAATGTCGGATTCTGCTCAACGATCCCACATCCTAGCTTGATGAACCCAAGGGACAAGGAACACAACAGTTTATCCTGGTTCGGGCCACCTTGTGGTGTAATACCCTGCTCCAGCTTTGTGGTGGATTGCCTCGAGGGGCTGAGGATGAACTAGTACAATCGACAAACAGCTCAGGAGGTGAGGTGTTCTTGAGGTCGATGAGCTAGTGAGGTGGTCAGGGTGGAATGGATCTGATCCCCCTATGGTGGTGGCTAGGTCCTATTTATAGTGGCCTTGGTCCTCTTCACAAATGTAGGCGGGAAGGGATTCCACAATGGCTAAATTTGAAGGGAGACAACTAGTACAAGCTATCCTAAGAAAAGTAGTCTTCGCCTGCAAAAGGCTCTAGTGGTGACGCTGCGGTGGGCTCCGCGATGACCTCCGTCCTGTCGTCCTGGCGTTCTTGGTCTTGTTGCACCGATATGGAAACCTTTGCTTGATTCCTAGGGACTCCATGCCTGCGCTTGCCTCCTTGGCACCAAAGGGGAAACTGGTACACTACGCCCACTGGCGCCCGCCTGGCCTTGGTCGTCATGGCTCACGTCATGTGAACTTCGTGAGGTGCATCTTGCCTTGATATCTCCGCCCCTCGGGAGCCAGCCTGGTGAGGCCGCCCCCCAGGGCGGTCTTGGTGTCGTCCGCCTCGTGAGGCTTGGCTCCTCGCAAGGGTCTTGGGTTGTTGTTGTAGAAGCAGGGCCGTACCGGGCCATTGACGGAGCCACGCCGTGGGCCGCGGGCAGGAAAGTATGGGCACCCCCGTTCCCAGGACGCCGACATAAACCAAGGCTTGTAATATATTTTATGCCTTTATCTGGAGTTATTTTCTTCATGTGCGGCCGTTTTAGCTCTGAAAGTTTGCCCATCGTCGGCTTCAGCCCCCACGTAGATGCTACTAGGGTGTTCGATATAGCGCGTGATCACACTTGACCCAACGTCTTGGTCCATAAAGGAGGTGTCTATGCAGCGAACTAGGCAATCGTATTATGTGGATTTATTACTTTCACTTAGCCATAGGAGTTTCATAGTGGGGCTAAGTACTAGCCCCTGGTGCGTAAGCGGCCTTCCGGACTAGGATGCCCTTATCACATGACTGGGTGAATACCAGCTCTTCGTATAACACGGAGTAAATCACGAATGATTTGTAGTAAGTCACAGAATCGCTGACCAGCTCTCACCATATCATGACAGTCAGTTTTCGGCTTTCTCTACTGAGGTGTTTGACCGGACGAACTAGAAACACAATCGCAGTAGTTCTCCCTTTACTACCTTAGCCGAACTAGCGGAACGTAAGGTGGTAACCACAGGAGCCGGGCAACCCAACTATGGACCAAAGACATGATTCGGAGCTGATGCATATGATGCAATATTCGGGATGCCGAAGTATACCCCAGAAGAGTTCGGACTTTTGAAAATATACGTGGCCGAATAGATCCCCCGGCATTTAGGCCGGACCAAAGTATATGTTGCAATTTGAAGCAAGGAGGGAATACAAATGGTAAAATAAGCCAATACTGAACATGGGTTGGCGATAAAATGTTTCCTATATACTCTAATTAATACGTCAAAACATGCTATTACAGATAATGCCATAAACATCAAGGCTATTTTACATGCCAAGAATTTGCACACAAGGGAAGCTGTATACAGGGCCTAAAAAAGAGAAGGTAGTCTTGAAGATCCCATTGATGCCCTGCTGCACATCTGTGCCATTTCCCCTTGGTAGGAAATCCTTTGAAAGGAGTAGTTGACGGTCGTTTATACAAAAGGAGCCTGGAAAAGAGCCCTTGCCCGACCGTAGGGTGGCTACGTTTTAATGAACCTGTAGTATAAGAGGGGAAATGGTTAAGGTCAAAATGGGGTCAAGCCGTTTTATGGACCTTGTCCATAGTGTGCCTCCGTCGTTGCCCAGTGTATTTTAAGTGCGTAATTATGCACGCGGTACACATGCCATGGTTTTACTGGGTGACCAATGGAGGCAAAACTGCTAGGCCAGCTCTGGATCCATCGAGTTGTCATTCTGTAGAGTAGGCCGGACTCACTTAGCAGTATCCAGGGTCTTGACGACCGATGAAGTGTTTGGCTTGATGAGACCGCTCTGTACCTCGGCCGCAAGGGCCGCAGTGTGCTCCTCGGTACGGAGGGAGCGCTTTGTGTTTCCATTGACTGTGATAACACCGCGCGGTCCGGGAATTTTGAGCTTTAAATAAGCATAGTGCGGGACTGCATTGAAACGAGCGAAAGCTGCCCTTCCGAGCAGCGCATGATAGCCACTGCAAAAGGGGACGATGTCGAAGATCAAGTCCTCACTTCAGAAGTTATCCGGCGAACCGAAGACGGCTTCCAATGCTAATGAGCCTGTGCAGCGGGCCTCTATGCCAGGTATCACTCCTTTAAAGGTGGTGCTACTAGGCTTGATTCTTGAAGGGTCAATACCCATTTTACAGACAGTGTCTTGATAAATCAAGTTAAGACTATTGCCGCCGTCCATAAGGACTCGAGTGAGATGGTATCCATTAATGATTGGGTTGAGTAATAGGGTCGCCGAACCTTCATTACGGATACTGGTTGGGTGGTCCCTGCGATCGAAGGTGATCGGACAAGCCGACCATGGATTGAATTTTGGGGCGACAGGCTAGATGTCCCTTAGTGCGCGCTTGCGCTCCCTCTTGGGGATATGTGTGACATATATCATGTTCATTGTTTTACCTCAGGGGGAAATTTCTTATGTCCCCCTGTGTTCGGTGGGCGGGGCTCATCATCGTCCTCGCTTTGAGGCCCTTTCCCCTTGTATTCGGTATTTAACTTACCGGTCTGTTTAAAAACACAGCAGTTTCTGTTGGAATGGTTGGCAGGCTTGTCGGGGGTGCCATGAATCTTGTCCAAATTGGATGGACCGTCCCTATTTCCTTTGAATGGCTTCTTCTGCTGACCGGGTTCAGAGCCACTGAACCCGGCGTTGACCGTTGTATCTTAAGTTTCATCATTGTTGTTCCGAAGCTTGTTTTTGTTATGTCGTGGCCTTCTATTGCCATCCCTGGCATCCGAAGTGCCAGGGTTGCTGGTACTATTGCTTCTATGAGCCAACCAGCTATCTTCGCCTGCGCAGAAGCGGGTCATGAGTGTAGTAAGAGCTGTCAAAGTCTTCGGCTTTTCCTAACCAAGGTGTCGGGCGAGCCATTCGTCACGGACGCTGTGCTTAAAGGCCGCTAAGGCTTCGGCATCCGGATAGTCGACGATTTGGTTCTTTTTTATTAAGAACTGATTCCAAAATTTGCGAGCTGACTCTCCGGGTTGCTGGACTATGTGACTAAGGTCATCTGCGCCCGGTGGACGGACATAAGTACCTTGGAAGTTGTCCCGAAAAGCATCCTCCAAATCTCCCTAGCTACCAATAGAGTTCTCTGGAAGGCTATTCAACCAGTGTCGTGCTGGTCCCTTTAGCTTTAGGGGGAGGTATTTAATGGCGTGGAGATCGTCACCGCGAGCCATGTGAATATGGAGAAGAAAATCTTCAATCCATACAGCGGGACCTATCGTTCCATCGTATGCTTCAAATTTTATGGGTTTAAACCCTTCTGGAGACTGGTGTTGTATTACCTCATCAGTGAAGCACAAGGGGTGTGCGGCGCCTCTGTATCGGGCAACGTCACGACGGAGTTCGGATGACATCCATGTTCGGTTTTCGGCACGATGTTGGTTATGCTTATCACGCCAAGCTTGATGGTCGTCATCTCGCATTGGAGCACGTCCCCTTGATCCACATATTGATCTCGTCTAACCAGCTCTATTGTCCAGGTCCTGACGTAAGTCGTAGGTGTAGCCCGGAGCCGGTACCTCTTTGCCTTGACGGCAAGGTGGTGAGGGCTGGTGTTTGTCATAAGCAGCCGTTTTGTCTTGTCTACGTGGAGGTCGATGTGGTTCGTCAGCGTGATTATATCTTGATGGTATTGGCTCAAGGGCCTCATCGTCAAATTTTGGTAGTAGCCTACGTTTCGGATAACTCTTTGTTGGGCGCTCGAGACCGTATTCTTCGGTAGCTAGGACCTTGGTCCATCTGTCGTTGAGCGTATCCTGTTCGGCTTGAAGTTGTTGATGTTTCTTTTTCAGGATCCTTGTAGTGGTGATTAGCTATCGCTTGAAGCGCTCTTGCTCGAGGGGCTCCTCTGGCACGATGAAATCTTCGTTGCGAAGGCTAACATCCTCCTCCTAGACCGGTAGATAGTTACTGTTTTCTGAATCCTCGTGCTCGACAGGTTCTTCTGGGTTGACTTGTCCTTCCTCCCACTCATCCTGCTCGAGGGTAGGCTCGACGAGGCGGTCGGAGTCTTCGGCATTGTCCGGGGTGCTATTATCTCCGGTGCCGGTATTACTGTCTTTTTCCCGACGTGATCATGAGCGATGCCGCTGATGCCAGTGCTTTGGTGGTGCTTCGACGGGCTTGTCCTCAATCGCGTCTTGTGTGCCGTCGTCGTTGTCCTTTTTGGGTGTATCCACCATATATACATTGTATGTAGAGGTGGCCGCCCAACGCCCAGTGATAGGCGGGTTTTGGCCTGGGTCGGCTCCGGATCGTCATCCATACCGTCGAGGTATTCGGAGGCGTAGTCTAGCATGTCGGTTAAGTCCTCGACAGTGGATACCAAGTGGGTGGTGGGTGGGACGCAAAATTCCCTACGCTTAGCCCCTAGTTCGGGCTGGGCGTAGTTCAGAGGTGATAATTCCGTAACGGCGAGAGACCGCATTAAGTCCAGAGTCTCGTTTAGGAGCGAAGGTTGGACAGGTGATCGGGGACCTATGGAGCTGGGCATGGTAAATGCCACCTGATTGTTCTCAATAGACGCATACCTCGAGGGTTCGAAGTTAGCATCCAGGGATGAGTCCGGCTTCCTGATGACAAGGGGAGTCCTATTAGATTCCAGGCCTGCTAGTAATATAGTCACCTCTAGGTCTCCGGTAGGGAGCTCCTTAGTTGGAGAGGGTCTGGCGGGGCTCATGATCCCGTCTTCGAACAGGGTGGTCCGCTCTGGATCTAAGGCCAGGGTAGGAATGACAGTTGATTCTTGAAGGGAGCCTGATGGTGGATCTGATAGGTTTCCCCCTTGTAGATGAGGAACAACGGTCGGGGCCGAGAATCCTTCGAGGATCAAGTCTCCTTGGATGTCTGTGATGCAATTCAGGCTTCTGAACCTGATCTGATGACCAGGGGTGGAGTGATCGATCTGTTCAAGGTGACCAGCTGAATTGGCACGTAGAGCGAAGCCGCCGAACACAAAAAGTTGACCAGGGAGGAAAGTTTCCCCGAAAGCAGGATCGTTGGCGATGATTGAACGAGCCATCGAACCTTCTGCCGACGACATAGTGGACCTCTTAATGAAAGCATCAATGTTGGTGTCAAAACCGGCCAATCTCAGGTAGGGGGTACCGAACTGTGTGTCTGAGGATCGAAGGTAATAAGGGACAGGGGGAACACGATGTTTACCCAGGTTCGAGCCCTCTTAATGGAGGTAAAACCCTACATCCTGCTTGATTGTATTTGATAAGTATAGGGGTTACAAGAGTTGATCTACCTCGAGATCATAATGGCTAAACCCTAGAAGTCTAGCCTCTATGAATTCTGATAGCCTCTATGGACTAAACCCTCCAGTTTATATACACATCAGAGGGTCCTAGGGTTGTACAGAGTCGGTTTGTAGAGGAAGGAGATTACATATCCGGACACCAATCTTGCCATACACGCATAAGAGAGTCCTACCCCGGACACGGGGGAAGGTCTTCTGCCTTGTATCTTCACGGCCCATCAGTCCGGCCCATATCACATAGCCTGGACACCCGAGGACCCCCTAATCCAGGACTCCCTCAGCAGGCTTAGAAGCTTGAGCAGCAGCCTTGGGGCAATCTTGGGCTTTGATGGAGCAGCCCCTGACTTGATGGCATCCCCCATCAACTTTTGAGCTTTGGGAGCTGGTGCAGCATCCTCATCATCATCCTCTTCCTCATCAGATTGCATCATCATAGATGGCTTTCCTATAACTTCAGCCATGGTCTTCTTGACCCTTTCTCTTTTTTTCCCTCACTAGCAGCCTCTTCTTCTATTGATTTGGAGATTTCAAGAGTTGAGGCTCTGGCCTTAGACATTGGCACTTTCTTGGCAGGAGCTTTCTTGTGCAATCCGGGCTTGGTGGAAGCTGTTGTGCCAAACTCTTTCTTGACGACCTTTTCCTTTGAAGTGACCTCCTCATCAACAACAAAGTCTTCATCTTCTGATTCTGAGTTTCTCTTCCTCCTTGTCCTGCTTGCAGCTTTTGGCAAGTTGCTTGGGGTGCTTTTGCTACCCTCGTCATAGCTGCCAGAGGGACTAGTGCCCTCACTCAAGTTAACATGTTCCTGAGACCTGTTTTGGTTGTCACTGTTGTCTGGCATGGCTGAAAGTTGAAAGCTGACCCTGTGAATAGATATAATTGAGACAGAGTGGATGAGCATCACAAAGTGCAGAGATTTTTCAAAATAATTGAGTCAAAAACTTAGTTTTAGTTTTCTACAGAAAGCATTTCGGAGCTACCGATTTTGTTAAACTTGGTGACACAGAAGCAATATTAGAGTCTAAATTAGTGAAATTGGTCAGACCGAGACACAGTTCGGTGACTTCGAGATTGCTAGGGTTTCATTGAGAATCGAACTCGGTCACACCGATTGGTAAGTTTCGGTCAGACCGAAAACCACAAGTGTAATGGCCTAGGCCAAATCGGTGAGACCGATTTCTACAACTCGGTCGGTCCGAGATTAATTTGGCGGAAACCTAACCCTAAATTTTCGAATCAGAACTAATCTAAAGGAAGTTTTTGCTGGATAGAACAATCTCAAACGTGGCAAGAATCATGGCATTGTCTTCGTGCTAAGAATCGGAGTGAGAAAGCACAAAGGATCGAACTCATACCCTAACTTGGCGATTAACTCGCTACGGCAACAACGGCGGCGGAGATATCCATTAACGGCAACGGAGACCAGCGGCAGGGGGTCACTGGCGACGGAGGAGACGATTTGGAGACCTCGAGACAGCAGTGCTGGTTAGGCGCGGGCGAAGGGTTTCAGAGAAATTTCCAAAATTCAACCCGTGGGTATATATATGCAGACCCTGTCGGTGTGACCGAGTGGAACAACTTGGTGGCACCAAGATGCAGAATCGCAAGCGGTTACTGCAACTCGCTGTGACCGAACTGTTCAAATCGGTGGCATCGAGATTGAAACCTAGATCAACTCAATAAACTCAGTATGACCAAAAGGAATGAATCGGTCAGAACAAAATACATTATGAGGTTTTGGAAGTTTAAGTCTATGACGAATCGGTGGCTCTGAGTGCTCCTCACCCAGAGTGTTCGAATCTGACTTGATCAAACTTTGTGATATAGCATGAATAGAGTTTGAGACAAGAAAAGCATAGATAGCTAGAGGACGTTCTTAGGCATTCTTGTCCATCCATTTGGCAAAAGGAAAGACCAAAAAATCAAAGCAACAAACGGATGTCCTCAAATGAGAAAAATATGCACTCAACATGCTCACATAATAAGATGGAAAATGAAATATGTGGCAAAGCATGCACAAACACTCTAGCATCTATCAAGCAATTGGTGATAACTAGGTCATCTATATATGAGTATATTGACTGAGGAGTCAAATGAGAACATTTGATTGTAGGTCATACTCATCGTTTAAGCACAAGTGGGGTTACCACTTTTACATAAAGCATTCTTGTGTTCACACCATTAGAGTTGCTTTAGCTCAATTCTTAGAGTAAAGCTCCCCCTAGATGTGATACCCCCCTAAGAGGGATGAACTAACCTTGGGTTTTGTCGATGATGACTTCATGTAGGTGTTGAAGATGTAGATGCTCAATGTTGATGTAGATCATTTGGAGCAATCCATTGGAGTGAGTTGCACTTTCAATACCTACATGGGTTAGTCCCACAAGGAACATACAAGGATATCCATAGACATAGAGTGAAGTACACACAAGATGATGTCCATGAAAACATTAGGTTACCTTGTCCCTTGACTTACCAACAAGAGGGTTTGTGACTCCTTGAAGTAGTGCAAGATGTGAAAGTTGATTGCACTTGTCCTTGCCAATATGAATATGAGTGAAGTATGTTGGCGGAGTCACCCTCAAGAACTTTCTAGTTCTTCTTCTTTGGGGTCCACATCATCTTGATGGGAATCCTTGGAGTTGTAGTCGTACTTGATGAAGTAGAACTTGATGTAGTATTGGGGACCCACTTGACCAAGGTGTTAGGAGCTTCTTCAAATGCATCAATCTCCTCTTGAAGCTTATCCTTGCCTTTTAGCTTGTGGTCTTGTGGTGGAAGATCATCTTGAGCTTGTGTTCCTTTGAAAGAAGTGGGATCATACTTCTCTTGTTGTGGAACAAACTTTGTCTTGGGGTATTGATCTTCTTCCCACTCAACTCCATTGGCATTGAAGTTGCGTTCAAAACCAACACCTTGATTCTTCCGGTGCCTTCCTTGCTTGCGTACAATTTCCTCGAATTGCTTACTCCCGGCAAGGCTCTTGTAAACACCTTTCTCTATAATTCCCTTCAATAAGCTATTTTCTTGCTCGAGTGTAACTTGGCTAAGAGAATCATTAGTAGAATGAAGAGAACTACTAGAAGCAACAACATTGGATTTAATATGGTTATTGTTACTACTAGAAGAAGAACCGTTCTTACTCTTGTTGCTCGATTTAACTTGTGGCATTTAAGTAGACAAGAGTAAACACTTGGAAATGTAAGAAGAACTTTTATTATAAAGATCATCATTGATTGCTTCTAAGAACCCATGCTCTTGCTCTAGATTGAGCTTTTCAAAGCATAGCTTCTCATGAGTCTTTAAAAGCTCTCGATGATCTTCTAAGGTAGTTTCATGAGCTAACTTAAGAGTGTTTAGTTCTTTATTTAGACGCTCAATCTCCTTCTTATCATCGTCATTCGTTTTATCTTGATTAGCATGATTAATAGCAAGTTTATCATAGTTTTCACCACTAGAGTTGTCAACAACTAAATCATCATCGCCTAGAAAATCATCTTCATCACTACTGAAATCAACATACTCGGGGTGTGATACCTTTAGGCCTTTAGCCATGAAGCATCTTCCAATCCCTTCATTTGGTGAATCAAATATGTCGTAGGAGTTGGATGACACAAGTGCTAGACCGGCAACACCTTCATCTTGAGTATATCCGGAGTCGGAGTGATAACTTCTCTCAGAGTGGTTGTCGGAGTCGGAATCGGATACCCATTCACCAACATGAGCTTGATGTCTTCGTTTTGTATAGCTCCTTGATGACTTGTCCTTCCTTTCCGAATCCTTGCTTCTGCGATAAGCTCTTCATTCATAACAATCATCTCTACTCCTTCTCTCTCTTGGAGGTGATTCTTCCCTTTTGCTTCTCCTTTTAGGTGAGTCTTCTCTTCTTTTGTAGGGAGCCGTACACTCATTGGAGTAGTGTCCGGGTCTTCCACAATTGTAGCAATTACATTCACGACTAGAAGATCTTTTGTCATTGTAGGACCTTGACTTGGAACTTCATTCTTTGCTTCTACTCTTGTAGAAATTGTTGAAGCTCTTCACCATTAGGCTCAATTCCTCATTGAAGACTTTTTTCTCACTTGATGATTTAGGAGCATCATATGAAGCTTTGTAAGCGCCACTAGACTTGTTGTGAAGCTCTTTTTATCCTTAAGTGACATCTCATGAGCAACAATTCTACCAATGACTTCCATTGGCTTGAGATCTTTGCAATTGGGAATCATTTGGATCAATGTGCACATGGTGTCATATTTTCCATCCAAGGCTCTTAGGATCTTCTTGATGATGAATCTATCAGTCATCTCTTCACTTCCTAAGCCGGCAATCTCATTTATGATGAGAGCAAGCCTAGAGTACATTTCAGCGATACCTTCACCATCCTTCATTTTGAACTTGTCAAGTTGACTTTGAAGCACATCCAATTTGGATTCCTTGACGAAGTCGGTACCTTCCTGCATATCAATCAAAGTATCCCAAATTTCCTTTGCATTCTCAAGACGGCTGATTTTTTTGAATACTTCGGGGCATAATCCATTGAAGAGGATATCGCAAGCTTGAGCATTGTATTGCAACATCTTCAATTCTTCAGAGGTAGCTTCACGATTTGGTTCCCTTCCATCAGATTCACCTTGCAAACCAATACACACAATAGCCCAAACGGCGGGGTTATGTCCAAGAATATGCACTTTCATCTTCTACTTCCAACTAGCAAAATTAGTACCATCAAAGTAAGGACCTCTACGGTGGTAGTTTCCGTCGCTAGACACCATACTCTCCTAGGTTATGAAACCAAGGCTATGATGACCAAAGCTATGGAAATCAAGGAAAATGGAGACCAAAGCTCTGATACCACTTGTAGGATCGGAAGTATGTCTAGAGGGCGGTGATTAGACTACTTGATCAAATAAAAATCTAGCCTTTTCCCAATTTTAAGTTTTGGCAGATTTTTAGCAACTTAACATTAGTCAAGCAATCAACCTACACATGCAATTCTAAGAGTATAGCAGCAGAATGTAAATCATTTCATATGAAGGTAAAGGGGAGGAGTTTGGAGGGAGCAAACACAATGTAGACACGGAGATTTTTGGCATGGTTCTGATAGTTGGTGTGATACGTGTCCAACGTATCTATAATTTTTTATTGTTCCATGCTATTATATTATCTGTTTTGGATGTTTAATGGGCTTTAATATGCTCTTTTATATTATGTTTGGGACTAACCTATTAACCGGAGGCCTAGTGCCAGTTTCTGTTTTTTGCCTATTTCAGTGTTTCGCAGAAAAGGAATATCAAACGGAATCCAAACGGAACGAAACCTTCGCGAGGATCTTTCTTGGAATAAACGCAATACAGGAGACTTGGAGTGGAAGTCAGAGATGCAACGAGGTGGCCATGAGGTAGGAGGGCGTGCCCAACACCCTCGTGGGCCCCTCGTAGCTCCACTGACGTACTTCTTTCGCCTATATATACTCTTATACCCTAAAAACATCCAGGAGAGCCACGAAACCACTTTTCCACCGCCGCAACCTTCTGTACCCATGAGATCCCATCTGGGGCCTTTTCCGGTGATCTGTCGGAGGGGGAATCGACCACGGAGGGCTTTTACATCAACACTATAGCCTCTCTGATGATGTGTGAGTAGTTTACGACAGACCTTCGAGTCCATAGTAATTAGCTAGATGGCTTCTTCTCTCTCTTTGGTTCTCAATACAAAGTTCTCCTCGATGTTCTTGGAGATCTATTTGATGTAATATTCTTTTGCGGTGTGTTTGCCGAGGTCCGATGAATTATGGATTTATGATCAAGTTTATCTATGAATAATATGTGGATCTTCTCTGAATTCTTATATGCATGATTTGATATCTTTGCAAGTCTCTTTGAATTATTGGTTTAGTTTGTCCTACTAGATTGATCTTTCTTGGAATGGGAGAAGTGCTTAGCTTTGGGTTCAATCTTGCAGTGTCCTTTCCTAGTGACAGTAGGGCAGTAAGGCACGTATTGTATTGTTGCCATCGAGGATAAAAAGATGGGGTCTATATCATATTGCTTGAGTTTATCCCTCTACATCATGTCATCTTGCCTAAAGCATTACTTTGTTCTTATGAACTTAATACTCTAGATGCATGCTGGATAGCAGTCGATGTGTGGAGTAATAGTAGTAGATGCAGAATCATTTCAGTCTACTTAACACGGACGTGATGCCTATATTCATAATCATTCCTAGATATTCTCATAACTATGCACTTTTCTATCAATTGCTCGGCAGTAATTTGTTCACCCACCGTAATACATGCTATCATGAGAGAAGCCACTAGTGAAACCTATGGTCCTGGGTCTATTTTATATCATATAAGTTTCCGATCTACAATTCTACTTTACTATTTATTTTATTTTTCAATCTTTACTTTTCAATCTATACAATAAAAATACCAAAAATATTTATCTTATTATCTTTATCAGATCTCACTTTTGCAAGTGGCCGTGAAGGGATTGACAATCCCTTTATCGCGTTGGTTGCAAGGTTCTTGATTGTTTGTGCAGGTACTAGGCGACTTGCGTGTAATCTCCTACTGGATTGATACCTTGGTTCTCAAAAACTAACGGAAATACTTACGCTACTTTGCTGCATCACCCTTTCCTCTTCAAGGGAAAACCAACGCATGCTCAAGAGGTAGAAACAAGGAATTCTGGCGCTATTGCGGGGAGATCTACGCTCAAGTCAAGACATACCAAGTACCCATCACAAACTCTTGTCCCTCGCATTACGTTATTTTCAATTTCCCTCTCGTTTTCCTCTCCTCCACTTCACCTTTGCCGTTTTATTCGCCCCTTTTCCATTCGCCTCTTTTCACTTGCCTCTTGTGTGCATCTTTGCCCTGATGGCCTTTCCTAAAAGCGTTGATCCTCACCTTAGAAGGTTGTAAGAAATTGAGAACAACATTAGAAGCTTTATGTCTTTGCAATTTGAGCATAATAATTTCTTTAGAAACGAGTTTAAAGAACATAAAGGCTTTATGGAGTACATGAATAAAGAGCTCGATGATATGTCTAAATACTTTTATGGGTTAAAATCTCAGTTTGCTCATCTTGGAAATTTAGTGGGTCAAATTTCGGATAAGCAAGCCACCTTAGTTAATAAGATGGCCTCTAAACTGGAGGATCTAAATGGTAATAAATATGTAGATCTAAAAGTGATTGATGTGTCTCCTATTAAATCTTTGTTTTCCAATATGAATCTTGATAAATATGGGACTGTAGATGAGTCAACTTTAGTTAAAAGGTGTCCCAATGATTCAGATTTTTAGATCTTGATGCTAAAATTAATAAAAATGGGATTCAAGAGGTCAAAACTTTACATAGCAATGAACCCACTATTTTTGATTTCAAGTAATTTAATTATGATAATTGCTCTTTGATAGATTGTATTTCCTTGTTGCAATCCGTGTTAAATTCTCCTCATGCTTATGATCAAAATAAGGCTTTTACTAAACATATCGTTGATGCATTAATGCAATCTTATGAAGAAAATCTTGAACTAGAAGTTTCTATCCCTAGAAAACTTTATGATCAGAGGGAACCTACTATTAAAATTAAGATCAAAGATCATGAATGCTATGCTTTATGTGATTTGGGTGCTAGTGTTTCTACGATTCCAAAAACTTTGTGTGATGTGTTAGGTTTCCGTGAATTTGATGATTGTTCTTTAAATTTTCACCTTGCGGATTCCACCATTAAGAAACCTATGGGAAGGATTAATGGTGTTCTTATTTTTGCAAATAGGAATTATGTCCCATAGATTTCATTGTTCTTGATATCGATTGCAATCCTACATGTCCTATTATTCTTGGTAGACCTTTCCTTAGAACGATTGGTGCAATTATTGACATGAAAGAAGGAAATATTAAATTCCAATTTCCGTTAAGGAAAGGCATGGAACACTTTCCTAGAAAGAAACTTAAATTACCTTATGAATCTGTTATGAGAGTCACTTATGGATTGCACACCAAAGATGACAATACCAAGATCTATTCTTTCCTTTATGCCTAGCTAGGGGCGTTAAACGATAGCGCTTGTTGGGAGGCAACCCAATTTTATTTTTTTCCTTGCTTTTTGTTCCTGTTTAGTAATAAATAAATCATCTATCCTATGTTATGATTGTGTTTTTTATGTTTTAATTAGTGTTTGTGCCAAGTAAAGCCTTTAGGATCTCATTGGGTGATTGTTGTTTGATCTTGCTGATAAAAATAGAAAGTATGCGCTCACGAGAATACTTTTCGTTTTTTACCTGAGAGCGATAAAATACCAATTCGAACTGCAGTAGATCAACAGACAAACTATTTAGGTCATCCTAATTTTTCAGGATTTTTGGAGTTACAGAAGTATTCGAAACCTCCAGATTGCTACAGACTGTTCTGTTTTTGACAGATTCTGTTTTTCGTGTGTTGTTTGCTTATTTTGATGAATATATGGCTAGTATCGGGGGTATGAACCATAGAGAAGATGGAATACAGGAGGTTTAACACAAATATAAATAAATAATGAGTTCATTACAGTACCTTAAAGTGGTGGTTTGTTTTCTTATACTAACGGACCTTATGAGATTTTCTGCTGAGTTTTGTGTTGTGAAGTTTTCAAGTTTTTGGGTAAAGATTTGATGGATTTTGGAACAAGGAGTGGCAAGAGCCTAAGCTTGGGGATTCCCAAGGCACCCCAAGGTAAAATTCAAGGACAACCAAAAGCCTAAGCTTGGGGATGCCCCGGAAGGCATCCCCTCTTTCGCCTTCATCTATCGGTAACTTTACTTGAGCCTATATTCTTATTCACCACATGATATGTGTTTTGCCTGGAGCGTCTTGTATGATTTGAGTCTTTGCTTTTTAGTTTACCACAATCATCCTTTATGTACACACCTTTTGGGAGAGACACACATAAATCGGAATTTATTACAATACTCTATGTGCTTCGCTTATATCTTTTGAGCTAGATAATTTTGCTCTAGTGCCTCACTTATATCTTTCTAGAGCACGGTGGGTTTTATTTTATAGAAATTATTGATCTCTCATGCTTCACTTATATTATTTTGAGAGTATTTTAGAACAGAATGGTAATTTGCTTTGGTTATGAGTCCTAATATGATAGGCATCCAAGATGGGTATAGTAAAAACTTTCATATAGAGTGCATTGAATACTATGAGAAGTTTGATATTTGATGATTTTTTTGAGATATGAATATGGTGATATTAGAGTCATGCTAGTTGAGTATTTATGAATTTGAGAAATACTTGTGTTGAGGTTTGCAAGTCTCGTACCATGCATTTATGGTAACCGTTGTGTAACAAATTTGAAGCATGAGGTGTTTCTTTGATTGTCCTCCTTATGAGTGGCGGTCGGGGACGAGCGATGGTCTTTTCCTACCAATCTACCCCCCCCTAGGAGCATGTGCGTAGTGCTTGGTTTTGATGACTTGTAGATTTTTGCAATAGGTATGTGAGTTCTTTACGACTAATGTTGAGTCCATCGATTATACGCACTCTCACCCTTCCATCATTGCTAGCCTCTTCGGTGTCGTGCATTGCCCTTTCTCACCTCGAGAGTTGGTGCAAACTCTGCCGGTGCATCCAAAACCCGTGATATGATACGCTCTATCACACATAAGCCTCCCTATATCTTCCTCAAAACAGCCACCATACCTACCTATTATGGCATTTCCATAGCCATTTCGAGATATATTGCCATGCAACTTTCCACTGTTCCTTTTATAATGGCACGCTTCATCATTGTCATATTGCCTTGCATGATCATGTAGTTGACATCGTATTTGTGGCAAAGCCACTGCTCATAATTTTTTATACATGTCACTCTTGAATCATTGCACATCCCGGTACACCGTCGGAGGCGTGCATATAGAGTCATATTTTGTTCTAGTATCGAGTTGTAATTTTTGAGTTGTAAATAAATAGAAGTGTGATGATCATCATTATTAGAGCATTGTCCCGTGTGAGGAAATAAAAAAAAGAAAATCCAAAAAAAGAAGGCCAAAAAAACGAGAGAAAAAGATAGAAGGGACAATGTTACTATCCTTTTTCCACACTTGTGCTTCAAAGTAGCACCATGATCTTCATGATAGAGAGTCTCTTATTTTGTCACTTTCATATACTAGTGGGAATTTTCATTATAGAACTTGTCTAGTATATTCCAACAAAGGGCTTCCTCAAAATGCCCTAGGTCTTCGTGAGCAAGCAAGTTGGATGCACACCCACTTAGTTTCTTTTGTTGAGCTTTCACACATTTATAGCTCTAGTGCATTCGTTGCATGGCAATCCCTACTCCTCGCATTGACATCAGTTGATGGGCATATCCACAGCCCGTTGATTAGCCGCGTCGATGTGAGACTTTCTCCTTTTTTGTCTTCTCCACACAACCTCCATCATCATATTCTGTTCCACCTATAGTGCCATGTCCATGGCTCGCGCTCATGTATTGCGTGAAAGTTGAAAAGGTTTGAGAATACTAAAGTATGAAACAATTGCTTGGCTTGTCATCGGGGTTGTGCATGATGGGAACATTTTGTGTGACGAAAATGAAGCATGGCCAAACTATATGATTTTGTAGGGATGAGCTTTCTTTGGCTATGTTATTTTGAGAAGACATAATTGCTTGGTTATTATGCTTGAAGTATTATTATTTTTATGTCAATATTAAATTTTTTTCTTGAATCTTTCGGATCTGAATATTCATGCCACAATAAAGAAAATTACATTGAAAATTATGTTAGGAAGCATTCCACATCAAAACTTCTGTTTTTATCATTTACCTACTCGAGGACGAGCAGGAATTAAGCTTGGGGATGCTGATACGTCTCCAATGTATCTATAAATTTTGATTGTTCCATGCAATTATATCATCTGTTTTGGATGTTTAATGGGCTTTAATATGCTCTTATATATTATTTTTGGGACTAACCTAGTAACCGGCGGCCCAGTGACAGTTTCTGTTTTTTTGCCTATTTCAGTGTTTCACAGAAAAGGAACATCAAACGGAACGAAACCTTCGCGAGGATCTTTCTAAGAACAAACGCAATCCAGGAGACTTGGAGTGGAATTCAGAGATGCAATGAGGTGGCCACGAGGTAGGAGGGCGTGCCCAGGGGGTATGCGCGCCCCCACCCTCGTGGGCCCCTTGTAGCTCCACAGATGTACTTCTTTCGCCTATATATACTCTTATACCCTAAAAACATCCAAGAGAGCCATGAAACCACTTTTCCACCGCCACAACTTTCTGTACCCGTGAGATCCCATCTGGGGCCTTTTCCGACGATCTGCCGGAGGGGGAATCGATCACGGAGGGCTTCTACATCAACACCATAGCCTCTCCGATGATGTGTGAGTAGTTTACCACAGACCTTCGGGTCCATAGTTATTAGCTAGATGGCTTCTTCTCTCTCTTTGGTTCTCAGTACAAAGTTTTGCTTCTCAGTACAAAGTTCTCCTCAATGTTCTTCGAGATCTATTCGATTTAATATTCTTTTGCGGTGTGTTTGCCGAGATGCGATGAATTGTGGATTTATGATCAAGTTTATCTATGAACAATATTTGGTTCTTCTATGAATTCTTATATGCATGATTTGATATCTTTGCAAGTCTCTTTGAATTATCGGTTTCGTTTAGCCTACTAGATTGATCTTTCTTGCAATGGGAGAAGTGCTTAGCTTTGGGTTCAATCTTGCGGTGTCCTTTCCCAGTGACAGTAGGGGCAGCAAGGCACGTATTGTATTGTTGCCATCGAGGATAAAAAGATGGGGTTTATATCATATTGCTTGAGTTTATCCCTCTACATCATGTCATCTTGCCTAAAGCATTACTCTGTTCTTATGAACTTAATACTCTAGATGCATGCTGGATAGCGGTCGATGTGTGGAGTAATAGTAGTAGAAGCAGAAGCGTTTCGGTCTACTTAACGCAGACTTGATGCCTATATTCGTAATCATTGCCTAGATATTCTCATAAATATGCGCTTTTCTATCAATTGCTCAGCTGTAATTTGTTCACCCACTGTAATACATGCTATCATGAGAGAAGCCAGTAGTGAAACCTATGGCCCCGGGGTCTATTTTATATCATATAAGTTTCCGATCTACAATTCTAGTTTACTATTTATTTTATTTTGTAATCTTTACTTTTCAATCTATACAACAAAAATACCAAAAATCTTTATCTTATTATCTTTATCAGATATCACTTCTGCAAGTGGCCGTGAAGGGATTGACAACCCTTTATCGCGTTGGTTGCAAGGTTCTTTATTGTTTGTGCAGGTACTAGGTGACTTGCGTGTAATCTCCTACTGGATTGATACCTTGGTTCTCAAAAACAGAGGGAAATACTTATGCTACTTTGCTGCATCACCCTTTCCTCTTCAAGGGAAAACCAATGCATGCTCAAGAGGTAGCATGGTGCTATCGTACATCCACGTTGATGGAGACTTCAATCCACGAAGGGTAATGGTTGCGCGAGTCCACGGAGGGATCCACCCATGAAGGGTCCACGAAGAAGCAACCTTGTCTATCCCACCATGGCCATCGCCCACGAAGTACTTGCCTCACTTGGGTAGATCTTCACGAAGTAGGCGATCTCCTTTCCCTTACAAACTCCTTGGTTCAACTACGCATTCTTGACGGAGGCTCCCAAGTGACACCTAACCAATCTAGGAGACACCACTCTCCAAAAGGTAATAGATGGTGTGTTGATGATGAACTCCTTGCTCTTGTGCTTCAAATGATAGTCTCCCCAACACTCAACTCTCTCCCACAGATTTGGATATGGTGGAAAGATGATTTTAGTGGAAAGCAACTTGGGGAAGGCTAGAGATCAAGATTCTGGTGGTTGGATTGGAATGTATTGGTCTCAACACATGAGTAGGTGGTTCTCTATCAGAAAATGAATGCTGGAAGTGTAGGCACGTTCTGATGGCTCTCTCTCAAATGGAGAGGGGGTGGAGGGGTATATATAGCCTCCACACAAAATTTAACCATTACACACAATTTACCAAACTCGGTGGGACCGAATGGTGAAACTCGGTGAGACCAACTTGGTTCAAAATGTGAATGTTAGGCTTTTCGGTGGGACCGACAATACCAACTCGGTGAGACCGATGCACTAGGGTTAGGGAGAAACCTCATCTCGGTGATACCGATCACATGAACTCGGTGAGGCCGATTTCAGTAATAAGCAAACAGAGAGTTGTCCAGGCAAACTCGGTAGGACCGATCGCTCATTCCGGTGAGACCGAAATGTTATGAAAAGGAAACAGAGAGTTTGCATTGCCAACTTGGTGGGACCGATCGGTCATCTCGGTTAGACCAAAAAGTTATGAAGGGAAACCGAGAGTTTGCAATCCCATCTCGGTGAGACCGAGATCCCTATCGGTAAGACCGAACTGATTAGGGTTTCTAGCAGTGGCTATGTCAAGTGAACTCGGTGGCGCCAGATAGATCAAATCGGTGGGCCAAGTTTGACTTTAGGTTTAGACATATGTGGAAATGAGAAAGTGGTTGAGGGCTTTTGGAGCATATCACTAAGCAATTGAGAAAAACAAGTCATTAAGCAACACCTCATCCTCTTTTAATAGTATTGGCTTTTCCTATGGACTCAATGTGATCTTGGATCACTAAAATGAAAATGTAGAGTCTCGAGATTTTGCCAATATGTGTCCTTAGCATTTTCAGGGGTCCACATTTCTAGTCCATGCCATACCAATCATTGAACTTTCTGAAATGATTATCTTGAAAGAATATTAGTTTAATGAGCTATATGTTGTTAAGAATTACCAAAACCACCTAGGGATTAATTGCACTTTCAACGGGCCCTACAGGATGGGCGGCTGAGAATGCTGTTCGGCCTCCACTTCGCATCCACTTCGGCTCCTACCTCCCCAAGCCTATTTAAATCGTACCTAGGACCAGGTTTAGGGTTAGCAAAGTATTAGATGAGATATTTGTGAGCTTTGCTCCTTCTACCTTCCCTCTTGTGGATCAAGACCCCTTTAGGGAAGAATCCTTGTGGATTTCAAAGCCCTACACAAGGAGAAGACTGCCTTCAAGACCTCATCTCCAAGGAGTGGGAAGAACTCTATCATTTATCTTTCCTTTGATTGTGTTTGTGAACTTGTGTATCGTGTGTTTGCTATTCTAGTGGATGTGTAATTGGGAATTGTTGGAGTGATTTCCTCTTTGTGTTCTTGGTGTTCATCTCCCTTTCCCCCTCCAAGTGTGAAAAGGTACATCTTAAGGTTTCACCCTACAACATCTTGGTATCATGAGCAAGGTTGATTCACATCTTGGAGTCCCTACCCTCCACTTTCTAGCTTGATTTTGTTGTTTTTCGTCCTAATTTGAAAATCCCCACCAAAAATAGCCCCAAAATTTTTTTCTTGCAATTTGTTGATCTTGTGAGATTTGGTTGTTTTGATCCACGGATTTGGTGTTTGGCAAGTGGATCTACCCCCTACCATCTTCCCCACGCATCCCTCCATCGAATTTGACATCAAATCAGAAAATACCCACAGATCTAGAGCAGTTCGTCCGCTCATTGAGGACCCCGTGCACGCAAGCCATTGGGACCCCATGCACACGGGCCTCACTTACCCCGTGCACATGAACCATCCAGAGCACTTCGGCCATGTTCGGTTTTACATCATTTTGACACCCCACAACCACTTGTGTTCTTCTGCAATATTTCTCGTGGTTGTTTGAGTTTTGGGTTGTGGTTTCTCGCGTGTCCTAAGGTGTTTCGGCTACTTAGGCGCGATTCGACATCATCATCACCGCCACTCGAGCATCGACTCGAACTCCACATCGGTGATACGTCTCCAACATATCTATAATGTTTGATTGTTCCATGCTATTATATTATCTGTTTGGGATGTTTAATGGGCTTTAATATGCTCTTTTATATTATTTTCGGGACTAACCTATTAACCGGAGGCCCAGTGCCAGTTTCTTTTTTTTTGCCTATTTCAGTGTTTCGCAGAAAAGGAATACCAAACGGAATGAAACCTTCACGATGATCTTTCTTGGACCGAAAGCAAACCAGGAGACTTGGAGTGGAAGTTTGGAACTCCGTGAGGCGGCCACGAGATAGGAGGGCGCGCCCAGGGGGGTAGGCGCGCCCCCACCCTCGTGGGCCCCACGGAGATCCACCGACGTACTTCTTTCGCCTATGTATACTATTATACCCGAGAAACATCAGGGGGAGCCACGAAACCACTTTTCCACCACACAACCTTCTGTACCCGTGAGATCCCATCTTGGGGCCTTTTTCGGCGATCTGCCGGAGGGGGAATCGATCACGGAGGGCTTCTACATGAACACCATAGCCTCTCCGATGAAGCATGAGTAGTTTACCACAGACCTCCGGGTCCATAGTTATTAGCTAGATGGCTTGTTATCTCTCTTTGATCTTCAATACAAAGTTCTCCTCGATGTTCTTGGAGATCTATTCGATGTAATACTCTTTTGCAGAGTGTTTGCCGAGATCCGATGAATTATGGGTTTATGAACTTGATTATGAATATTATTTGGTTCTTCTATGAATTCTTATATGCATGATTTTATATATTTGCAAGTCTATTCGAATTATCGGTTTAGTTTGGCCCACTAGATTGATCTTTCTTGCAATGGGAGTTCTTAGCTTTGGGTTCAATCTCGCGGTGTCCTTTCCCAGTGACAGTAGGGATAGCAAGGCACATATTGTATTGTTGCCATCGAGGATAAAAAGATGGGGTTTATGTCATATTGCTTTAGT
Organism: Triticum urartu; assembly: GCF_003073215.2. NCBI lineage: Eukaryota > Viridiplantae > Streptophyta > Magnoliopsida > Poales > Poaceae > Triticum > Triticum urartu. The sequence goes on from NW_024119429.1 coordinate 21,634, forward strand.
TTATCCCTCTACATCATGTCATCTTGCTTAATGTGTTACTCTGTTCTTATGAACTTAATACTCTAGATGCATGCTGGATAGCGGTCGATGTGTGGAGTAATAGTAGTAGATGCAGGATCGCTTTGATCTACTTGACACGGACATGATGCCTATATTCTCATAACTATGCACTTTTCTATCAATTGCTCGGCAGTAATTTGTTCACCCACCGTAATACATGCTATCATGAGAGAAGCCACTAGTGAAACCTCTGGCCCCCAGGTCTCTTTCCTATTATATTGCATCTCTTTTATTATCGCATCTCGTTTACTATTTTGCAATCTTTATTTTCCAATCTATACAACAAAATACCAAAAATATTTATCTTACTATCTCTATCAGATCTCACTTTCGCAAGTGATCGTGAAGGGATTGACAACCCCTTTATCGCGTTGGTTGTGAGGTTCTTGATTGTTTGTGCAGTACTAGGTGACTTGTGTGTTGTCTCCTACCGGATTAATACCTTGGTTCTCAAAAACTGAGGGAAATACGTACGCTACTTTGCTGCATCACCCTTTTCCTCTTCAAGGGAAAACCAACGCATGCTCAAGAGGTAGCAAGAAGGATTTCTGGCGCCGTTGCCGGGGAGATCTACACCAAGTCAAGACATACCAAGTACCCATCATAAACTCTTATCCCTTGCATTACATTATTTTCCATTCGCCTCTCGTTTTCCTCTCCCCCACTTCTAAAACAATTTTCGAAAACCTTTGCCTTTCTATCGCCATGGCTAAACCAAAAAGGGCTAAGGGCTTTCTCCCGGGTTTTAATACTTTGAATAGCCCCTCTGTCCTTTCTAAGCTCACAAATAATGATGCTATGGAAAGACCTACCGGGATTATCGATGAGGATTTGAATAATTTTGATGAAGATTACCCCGGATTTTTTCGTTATTTGCTTGATGAATCTTTAAAAGATGCTTGGGATAGACTATTAAGGATCCGAGCCAGCTATGTGCCCCAATATCGAATTGAGATTATGTTGGCTTACCTTCCTCTTTAAAGCAAGTTTTAGATTCTATTTTTGAAGAAGGTTTTCTTGAGGGGGATTCCATCGATACCTATGAAAATATAAAAGCTATATTTGGGCACCCCATGAGTGAAAAGGTTGAATCCACCTCTCTTTTGTGTTTCTATCAGAATGAAATTGTCAAAGAGATGAAGGCTAGATTAGATGCAAATTTTCGTAACGTGCTTAATCTTTCTTCTACCATTAATGGCCATGTAATCTCGCAAAATAGAAAGATAAATGCTTTAGATAATAAATTCTCTCTTTACTACCAAAAGGGATAAGATGGCAGTACCTAGATCTATTCTTGCTTTTATGCCTAGCTAGGGGCGTTAAACGATAGCGCTTGTTTGGAGGTAACCCAATTTTATTTTTGTTCTTTATTTTTTGTTCCTGTTTAGTACTAAATAATTTATCTAGCCTATGTTATGATTGTGTTTTTTATGTTTTAATTAGTGTTTGTGCCAAGTAAAGCCTTTAGGATCTTCTTGGGTGATTGTTGTTTGATCTTACTGATAAAATCAGAAAGTATGCGCTCACGAAAATAATTTTATTTTTTTACCAGAGAGCGATAAAATACCAAATCCAACTGAAGTGGATCAATATACAAATTATCCTGGTCTTACTAATTTTTCAGAATTTTTCGAGTTACATAAGTATTTGAAATCTACAGATTTCTACAGACTGTTCTATTTTTAACAGATTCTGTTTTTTCGTGTGTTGTTTGCTTATTTTGATGCATCTATGGCTACTATAGGGGGTTATGAACCATATGGAAGTTGGAATATAGTAGGTTTAACACCAATATAAATAAATAATGAGTTAATTACAGTACCTTAAGGTGGTGGTTTATTTTCTTATACTAACGGAGCTCATGGGATTTTCTGTTGAGTTTTGTGTTGCGAAGTTTTCAAATTTTTGGGTAAAGATTTGATGGATTTTGGAACAAGGAGTGGCAAGAGCCTAAGCTTGGGGATTCCCAAGGCACCCCAAGGTAAAATTCAAGGACAACCAAAAGCCTAAGCTTGGGGATGCCCCGGAAGGCATCCCCTCTTTCGTCTTTGTCTATCGGTAACTTTACTTGAGGCTATATTTTTATTCACCACATGGTATGTGTTTTGATTGGAGCATCTTGTATGATTTGAGTCTTTGCTTTTTAGTTTACCACAATCATCCTTGCTGTACACACCTTTTGGGAGAGAAACGCATGAATCGAAATTTATTAGAATACTCTATGTGCTTCACTTATATCTTTTGAGCTATACAATCTTGCTCTAGTGCTTCACTTATATCTTTTTAGAGCACAATGTTGGTTTTATTTTATAGAAATTATTGATCTCTCATGCTTCACTTATATTATTTTGAGAGTGTTTTAGAACAGCATGGTAATTTGCTTTGGTTATAAAACTAGTCCTAATATGATGGGCATCCAAGATGGGTATAATAAAATCTTTCATATATAGTGCGTTGAATAGTAGGAGAAGTTTGATACTTGATGATTGTTTTAAGACATGAGGATGGTGATGTTAGAGTCATGCTAGTTGAGTAGTTGTGAATTTGAGAAATACTTGTGTTGAGGTTTGCAAGTCCCATGGCATGCATGTATGGTAACCGTTGTGTAACAAATTTGAAGCATGAGGTATTTCTTTGATTGTCTTCCTTATGAGTAGCGGTCGGGGACGAGCAATGGTCTTTTCCTACCAATCTATCCCCCTAGGAGCATGCGCGTAGTGCTTGGTTTTTGATGACTTGTAGATTTTTGCAATAAGTATGTGAGTTCTTTATGACTAATGTTGAGTCCATGGATTATACGCACTCTCACCCTTCCACCATTTCTAGCCTCTCTAGTACCGCGCAACTTTCGCCGGTACCATAAACCCAACATTTACCTTCCTCAAAACAGCCACCATACCTACCTATCATGGCGTTTCCATAGCCATTCCCAGATATATTGCCATGCAACGTTCCACCGTTCCATTTATTATGACACGCTCCATCATTGTCATATTGCCTTGCATGATCATGTCGTTGACATCGTATTTGTGGCAAAGCCACCATTCATAATTTTTTCATACATGTCACTCTTGATTAATTGCACATCCCGGTACACCGCTGGAGGCACACATATAGAGTCATATTTTTTGTTCTAAGTATCGAGTTGTAATCTTTGAGCTGTAAATAAATAGAAGTGTGATGATCATCATTATTAGAGCATTCTCCCATGTGAGGAAAAAAGGCCCAAAAAAGAGAGAAAAGAAAAAAAGGAGAGAAAAATAGAGAACGGACAATGCTACTATCCTTTTTCCACACTTGTGCTTCAAAGTAGCACCATGATCTTCATGATAAAGAGTCTCTTATTTTGTCACTTTCATATACTAGTGGGAAATTTTCATTATAGAACTTGGCTTGTATATTCCAACGATGGGCTTCCTCAAATGTCCTAGGTCTTCGTGAGCAAGCAAGTTGGATGCACACCTACTTAGTTTCTTTTGTTGAGCTTTCATACATTTATAGCTCTAGTGCATCCGTTGCATGGCAATCCCTACTCACTCACATTGATATCTATTGATAGGCATCTCCATAGCCTATTGATACGCCTAGTTGATGTGGGACCATCTTCCTCCTTTTTGTCTTCTCCACAACCACCACTCTATTCCACCTATAATGCTATGTCCATGGCTCACGCTCATGTATTGCGTGAAAGTTGAAATTTTTTGAGATTACTAAAGTACAAAACAATTTCTTGGCTTGTCATCGGGGTTGTGCATGATTTGAATATTTTGTGGGACAAAGATGGAGCATGACCAAACTATATGATTTTGTAGGGATGAACTTTCTTTGGCCATGTTATTTTGAGAGGACATAATTATTTTTTAGTATGCTTGAAGTATTATTATTTTTATGTCAATATTAAACTTTTGTCTTGAATCTTTCGGATCTGAACATTCATGCCACAATAAAGAAAATTACATTGATAAATATGTTAGGTAGCATTCCACATCAAAAATTCTGTTTTTATCATTTACCTACTTAAGGACGAGCATGAATTAAGCTTGGGGATGCTTGATACGTATCCAACGTATCTATAATTTTTGATTGTTCCCTGCTATTATATTATCTGTTTTGGATGTTTAATGGGCTTTAATATGCTCTTTATATTATTTTTGGGACTAATCTATTAACCAGAGGCCCAGCGCCAGTTTTTGTTTTTTTTTGCCTATTACAGTGTTTCGCGGAAAAGGAATATCAAACGAAATGAAACCTTCGCGGTGATCTTTCTTGGACCGAAAGAAAACCAGGAGACTTGGAGTGGATGTCCGGAACTCTGTGAGGCGGCCACAAGATAGGAGGGCACGCCCAGGGGGGTAGGCGAGCCCCCCACCCTCGTGGGCCCCACGGAGCTCCACCGACATACATCTTTCGCCTATATATACTCTTATACCCTAGAAACATCAGGGGAGGCCACGAAACCACTTTTCCACCGCCGCAACCTTCTGTACCTGTGAGATCCCATCTTGGGGCCTTTTCCGGCGATATGCCGTAGGGGGAATCGATCACGAAGTGCTTCTACATCAACACCATAGCCTCTCCGAGGAAGCGTGAGTAGTTTACCACAGACCTTCGGGTCCATAGTTATTAGCTAGATGGCTTCTTCTCTCTCTTTGATCTTCAATACAAAGTTCTCCTCGATGTTCTTGGAGGTCTATTCTATGTAATACTCTTTTGCGGTGTGTTTGTCGAGATCCAATGAATTGTGGGTTATGAACTTAATTATCTATGAATATTATTTGGTCATTCTCTGAATTCTTATATGCACGATTTGATATCTTTGCAAGTCTCTTCGAATTATCGGTTTAGTTTGGCCTACTAGATTGATCTTTCTTGCAATGGGAGAAGTGCTTAGCTTTGGGTTCAATCTTGCGGTGTCCTTTCCCAGTGACAGTAGGGGCAGCAAGGCACGTATTGTATTGTTGCCATCGAGGATAAAAAGATGGGGTTTATGTCATATTGCTTGAGTTTATCCCTCTGTATCATGTCATCTTGCTTAATGTGTTACTCTGTTCTTATGAACTTAATACTCTAGATGCGTGTTGGATAGTAGTCGATGTGTGGAGTAATAGTAGTAGATGTAGAATCATTTCGATCTACTTGACACACACGTGATGCCTATATTCATGATCATTGACTTAGTTATCTTCATAACTATGCACTTTTATATTAATTGCTCGGCAGTAATTTGTTCACCCACCGTAATACATGATGTCATGAGAGAAGCCACTAGTGAAACCTCTGGCCCCCGGGTCTCTTTCTTATTAAATTGCATCTCTTTTATTATCGCATCTCGTTTACTATTTTGCAATCTTTATTTTCCAATCTATACAACAAAATACCAAAAATATTTATCTTACTATCTCTATCAGATCTCACTTTCGGAAGTGACCGTGAAGGGATTGACAACCCCTTTATCGCCTTGGTTGTGAGGTTCTTGATTGGTTGTGCGGGTACTAGGTGACTTTTGTGTTGTCTCCTACTAGATTGATACCTTGGTTCTCAAAAATAGAGGGAAATACTTATGCTATTTTGCTGCATCACCCTTTCCTCTTCAAGGGAAAACCAACACATGCTCAAGAGGTAGTAATCGGCTCCTACAACATCATCTTCATACCCACCGTAAACACGGACGGTAACCTCGATGACACCATTGTATTCCCCTTTCCATTACCTTGATACCTTCTATCCCTTTTGCGTAGCTTACCCATCGATACTAGCTTGTTGAGTATTGTTGGCCCACGCCTTTAGTGCACCATTAGTGTTACATCTCTCCTGTGCATATACTACTTGTTATCTCGCATTGTGGCTCGTATATCAAGCATTGTGGCATAGTCAAAAGGAAGAAAAGCTTTTAAGCAAAAGAGAAGAGAAGCAAGAGCTTGTAAGCAATAGCATTGAGCCACTTTACCTAGTTCATCATCTTGGTTCATACATACATAAGCACAGTTGGGATAGTGAGACAACCCGTTTCTCTCAGGTTGGTGCACTAGCATATCTAGCCCATTAGAGCAATCGAGCTAGCATCTCTCTAGTATCTGTAAAACAAGAGCACTTTCCGTGGTTCCACATCCTAGAGCTCACCCCTTCGTTGTGTTGATCCCATTTATCTTCCATGGTGCGTTCCTAGAGTTATCCTTGGGTTTGATCTATTTGTCTTACTTGCCATTTGTGAATCTTCTCAACTTTTTCAACATCTTGACTAACATTTGCTTGAATTATTTATGACACTTCCTAACCGAACTCCTCCATAAGACTTTTACTTGTAGGTGTGAGAAACAATACCCGGTACCAATTCTTCTATTTTAGCATCACGTGGGATCGTACTTGTTACATCCACAATCTTCAGAAAAGGTAACTTTGGTTTTGTTCTCTCATTTTCCTACTCACCACCACTTTCACATGATGGATAGGCCGAGTTCTTCTACCAACCCACTCTTCATCGAGCAAGATGACGACATGACCTCCTATGTCACCGAGCAACACCTATTTGGTGCACAACGAGCATTGCATCAAGAACAACAAGCAATGAACGACCGCATCGATCATCTTGCCACCGACTTATGCCTCTCCGAGCAACGTACAAGAGACTACTTTGACAACAAGCTCGACGAACAAAAACAAGAGAGCAATGCAAGAATGGGCGAGATTTGGGCCTTGTGGACCACCCGCTCTGCTCCCTCGCCGTCCTACTCAAGACGGAGCCGCTCGAGTCGACACTCCTATGACACCATCTCTGTCTCAAGTACTCCGACATCTAACACTCTTCAACGAGTCGCGTGCCAAGACCTTCAAGAGAATCGAATCCTCTTCACGGCATCGATCCTCAAGAGCAACTTCTAGCGCAAGAACATCGACATCACCAAAACTAAGCTACCTTTGTAGAAGCGCAAGAAAGGCAACGCCAACGACAACAAGAGGAAGAACGGGCGCGCCAACACCAAGGGGAGAAAGACGCCGAAGGACTTCTACAACAACAACAACAACAACAACAACAACAACAACAACAACAACAACAACAACAACAACAACAACAACAACAACAACAACAACAACAACAACAACAACAACAACAACAACAACAACAACAACAACAACAACAACAACAACAACAACAACAACAACAACAGCAACAGCAACAGCAACAGCAACAGCAACAGCAACAGCAATAGCAACAGCAACAACAACAACAACAACATCGTGAAGCTCAAGCTCAAGCAGATCAAGACGCACTTCGAGAGTCCACTCGAGCCATTGCCCAACGTAATCGTCAAGTACGTGAGCAAGAGGCAGCTCTTCGTCGGGACATACAAGAAGAACAACAAGAAAGGAGAAACCTACACATGCCTTGTCCGCCACTACGCCAAGACCACAACCACGTCAACAATCTTCCTCCTCGCCAAGAACAACACCAAATGGAGAAAGTGCGTGAAGACCCTCCTTGCCAAGAGTGACATCGATATCGTAACTATGATGAAGAACTCCGCTACGGCAAGCTCAAGTTCACCATGCCCAAGTTCTCCGGAAGCAATGACCCCGAGGAGTATCTTTCATGGGCATTGAAAGTTGACAAGATATTCCTTCTTCAAAACTATGACGAGGAAAAGAAGATCGCTATGGCGTCACTCGAGTTCCAAGACTATGTCCTCATTTGGTGGGAACAAGTGATTGAGTGACGTCGCGAGAAGGACGAGCCACCCATCACAACTTGGACACACATGAAGGATGTCATGCGAGCACGGTTCGTGCCTACACACTACACGTGATATCTCTTCAAGAAGTTGCAACTCCTCAAGCAAGGCACGAAGACGGTTGAAGAATACTATCAAGAAATGGGGATTGCCATGATACGAGCCAATGTCAAAGAAGATGATGAGCAAACAATGGCACGCTTCTTGAATGGACTCAACCACCTAGTCCGGAAGATTGCCGACTTCAAACCTTATTCCAACCTTCTCGAGCTAGTTCATCAAGCAACCAAGGCGGAACGACAAGTACAAGAAGACTTCAAGTACGCCAAGTAATCATCCAAGACCTATGGCTCATACACTCAAGCTATACCTACCTCTACTTCGAGACCTCCTACCTCGACTAGAACATCACCAAGTACCGGCGACAAGTCAAGTTTCAAGCAAGCGATGCCTTTCTCAACTCATCCTCTGGCAAGCAACTACAAGAACAAGACTTCTTCTTCGGCACCACCGGACGATCCCATCAAGACAAGTTCTATCAAGTGCTTCCAATGTGGTGGCCGTGGACATAAGTCTTTCCAATGCATCAACAAGCGAACCATGATCGCCAATGATGATGGCACGTATGACTCCATGAGTGAAGATGAGATGGAAGCTATCAAGCACGTCGCCATGCACTACCAAGTGAATGAAGACGAAGATGCTCAAGTCTATTGTGAAAATGATTCAAGTCCCACTCTCGTGGTCTCCAAGGTCTTGACGCTTCAACACAAACAAGACGAAGACCAACGGTGTCACATCTTCCACACCAAGGTTGGCATCAACGGGCACTCTGTGAAAGTCATCATCGACGGAGGGAGTTGCCATAACTTGGCAAGTGAATAGCTATGTTGCAAGCTGCAATTGTTCAAGAAGAAGCACCCTCGCCCCTACAAGGTTCAATGGCTAAGCGACTCCAGCACAATTCAGGTGGATCACACCGTGCATGTTTCTTTCAAGATTGGCGCCTACGAGGACACCATTGAGTGCGACGTGGTTCCTATGTCCGTGTGCCATCTTCTTCTAGGAAGACCTTGGCAATTGGATCGCGGCATCATCCACAACGGGAGAACAAACCACTATAGCTTCAAGATGAAGGGAATGGAGTATGTGCTACGACCTATGTCTCCAAGCCAAGTGATCGTCGACAAGCAAGCATCCACCCATCATGGAGAGACTACTGAGAGAGTGAACCACCAAAAAGAAAGTGAGCGCCACAAGCCAAAATTGAGCGACTCTTCGCCACGAGAGAAAAACTGAATCCTCCTAGCCACAAAACGAGAGATGAGAGAAGTGTGTGAGAACCCATCGAGTGTCATCCACTATGTCCTAGTGTGCAAAGATGAGCTGGCAAAGACTAACACTCCTAATCCTCTACCTTTAGTGTTGTCTCATTTGTTGCAGGAATTCGCAGATGTCTTTCCTGATGAGCTACCTGACGGTCTTCCTCCTATACGTGGCATCGAACATCAGATCGACCTCATCCCCGGCACACCCCTTTCTAACAGAGCACCATACCGCGTCAACCCCGAAGAAACCAAAGAAATACAAAGGCAAGTCCAACATCTCATAGACCATGGACATGTGCGTGAAAGTTTGAGCCCTTGTGTCATACCGATCATTCTTGTGCCCAAAAGAGATGGTAGCTTTCGCATGTGTTCCGATTGTAGACCTATCAATGCTATCACCGTTTGCTATAGGCATCCCATTCCACGCCTTGATGATATGCTAGATGAGCTTAGCGGTGCCACTATTTTCTCAAAAATTGATCTTAAAAGTGGTTACTATCAAATCTGCATACAAGAAGGTGATGAATGGAAACCGCTTTCAAAACAAAGTTTGGTTTGTATCAGTGGTTAGTTATGCCTATTGGTTTATCGGAAGCACCCGATACTCTCATGCATCTCATGCATTATGTGCTTCGACCTTACATTGGTGTGTTTGTTGCGGTCTACTTTGACGACATTCTTGTGTTTAGCAAATCCCTCAAAGAACACGTGACTCATATTAGGGCTGTTTGGCAAATGCTTTGAAAAGAAAGTCTATATGCTAATATGGATAAATGCACTTTTGGTGTTGGCAAGATCATTTTCTTTGTCTTTGTTGTGTCTTCCAAGGGAGTTCATGTAGATGAATCTAAAATTCAAGCAATTAAAACTTGGCCCCAACCCACTAATTTGCAACAAGTGCGTAGTTTCCTTGGTCTAGCAGATTTTTATCATCGCTTTGTGAAAGACTTTAGCACTATTGCCGCACCGTTGCATGCTTTGAGTAAGAAAAATGCACCTTTTGTTTGGGGACCATCTCAATCTACCGCATTTGATGAGCTCAAAACTTTGCTTACATATGCCCCAATTCTTGCATTACCCGATTTCACAAAAACTTTTGAGGTTCATTGTGATGCTAGCGGTCATGGGATTGGTGGAGTTTTGATGCAAGAAAAGTGAGTTGTTGCATATTTTAGTGAAAAACTTTTCGGTCAACTTAACTATCCTATATATGACAAAGAATTGTATGCTTTAGTGCGAGTATTACATGTTTGGGAGCATTATCTTCGCCCACATGAATTTGTCATACATACCGATCATGAGACACTTAAGTACCTAAAAGGTCAAACTAAGTTGAATAAGCAACATGCTAAATGGAGTGAATTTGCTGAGTCTTTTCCTTATGTGATCAAGTACATTAAGGGCAAAGAAAATGTTGTAGCGGATGCTCTTTCCCGCATATGCATGCTTGTTACTCAACTAGAGTTGAATGTTATTGGATTTGAGCATATTAAAGATCTTTATGAGAATGATCCTTCCTTTGCACTTCCTTATGCTAAATGTCTTACTCATACTTGTTGGGAATTTTTTATCTCAAAGATGGCTACCTTATGCGTGCTAACAAACTTTGTATACCCAAGTCTTCTCTTCGTTTGTTGCTTTTGCAAGAGGCTCACGGAGGTGGACTCATGGGACATTTTGGACACGACAAGACCTTCGCCACACTCTCCTTCAAGTACTTTTGGCCAAATATGTTCCGCGACATGGCACGCTTCACCAACAAATGCTCTACATGTCGCAAAGCTAAGTCCAAAGCCCAATCTCATGGTTTACATATGCCATTTCCAATTCCATACCAACCATGGGAGGATATTAGTATGGATTTCGTGCTTTGTTTGCCTAGAACTCGCAATGGAAAGGATTGTCGTCTACGGCTTCAACCAATTGTCCCCATTGGACATTCTACCTCTTCCGCTCCAAGGACGCGAAAACATGGATGCAAGTGCAAGGGAAAGTTTTCTCAAGGAGATGCATGAAGATACAAGGGCAATAATCGAGCGCCAAGTACACCGCATCGGCACCAAGCTCAACATCAACAAGACACCAATGGTGTTCCAACCGGACGATCTTGTATGGCTTCATATTCGCAAAGACCGCTTCCCCAATGAGCACAAGTCAAAGCTACTACCACAAGCCGATGGACCATTCAAGGTGCTAGCACACTACAACGAAAACGCTTACAAGATTGACATCCCACGCGACAAGTACAACATAAGCGACATCTTCAACGTCAAAGACTTGGCCGAGTACCAAGGTGATGAAGATAACGATCCGTGGACGGATCTCTCCCAAGGGGGGTGATGCGGAGCATCCTTCAATCATCTCCATGGACTCTACACCAACACTTCAAGCCCCACATGGACCTATGACAAGAGCTAGAGCACGTGCATTGGAAACTGAGGTGAAATCCTTCCTACTTGACATGCATATGGACACGAACGGAACTTGGGTGCTACCTCACAAATATACTCTATGCCTCATTAGGTACGAAGAGGAACACCACCAAGCAGCTAAGGAGCACCACCAAGTCCAAGGAGAAGCGCCCCAAGTCACCAAGGACGATGGAGTCCTCAAGAATCTGGACAGAAGGTCCCAGATGACCCCGTGCGCACGGGCCCCCGAGACCCCGTGCCCATGACTACATAGGGAGCTACGGCTGTAGCACCCCGTGTGCACGGGGCCAACTTACCCTGTGCGCACGGGGCCTACAGGATGGGCGGCTGAGATTATTGTTTGGCCTCCACTTCACATCCACTTCGTCTCCTACCTCCCCAAGCCCATATAAACCGTACCTAGGACCATGTTTAGGGTTAGCAAAGTATTAGATGAGATATTTGTGAGCTTTGCTCCTTCTACCTTCCCTCTTGTGGATCAAGACCCCTTTAGGGAATAATCCTTGTGGATTTCAAATCCCTCCACAAGGAGAAGACTACCTTCAAGACCTCATCTCCATGGAGTGGGAAGAACTCTATCATTGTATCCTTCCTTTGATTGTGTTTGTGAACTTGTGGATCTTGTGTTTGCTATTCTAGTGGATGTGTAATTGGGTATTGTTGGAGTGATTTACTCTTTGTGTTCTTAGTATTCATCTCCCTTCCCCCCTCCAACTGTAAAAAGATCCATCTTAGGGTTTCACCCTACAACACATCCCCAAACTTTAAGAAATGACAGCTTAGGTTTCTTGACAAACCATAGTTCATACGGTGTCGTCTCAACGGATTTAGACTGTGCCCTATTTAACGTGAATGCGGCTATCTCTAATGCATAACCCCCAAATGATGGTGGTAAATTGGTAAGAGACATCATAGAACACACCATATCCAATAAAGTACGGTTACGATGTTTGGACACACCATTACGCTATGCTGTTCCAGGTGGCGTGAGTTGTGAAACGATTCCACATTGTTTTAAATGAAGGCCAAACTCGTAACTCAAATATTTGCCTCCACGATCAGATCGTAGAATATTTATTTTCTTGTTACAATGATTCTCCACTTCACTCCAAAATTCTTTGAACTTTTCAAATGTTTCATATTTGTGTTCCATCAAGTAGATATACCCATATCTGCTCAAATCATCTGTGAAGGTCAGAAAATAATGATACCCGCCGTGTGCTTCAATACCCATCGGACCGCATACATCGGTATGTATTATTTCCATTGAGTCATTAGATCGCTCCATTGTTCCGGAGAATGGAGTTTTAGTCATCTTGCCCATGAGGCATGGTTTGCAAGTATCAAATGATTCATAATCAAGTGATTCCAAAAGTCCATCTGTATGGAGTTTCTTCATGCGCTTTACAGCAATATGACCTAAACGACACTGCCACAAATATGTTGCACTATCATTATCAACTTTGCATCTTTTGGCATCAATATTATGAATATGTGTATCACTACTATCGAGATTCAATAAACCATTTGCATTGAGTGCATGACCATAGGAGGTTTTATTCATTTAAACAGAACAACAATTATTCTATATGACTTAAATGAATAACTGTATTGCAATAAACATGATCTAATCATATTCATGCTCAACGCAAACACCAAATAACATTTATTTAGGTTCAACACTAATCCTGAAGGTAGAGGGAGTGTGCGATGGTGTAACGCCCCGAGACCGATGTGCCAGGTGTCTTCCATTTATTCACTGTTGTTGCCTTGTCATTGCTTGCGTGTCATGCATCTCATATCATGTCATCATGTACATCACATTTGCATACATGTTCGTCTCATGCATTCGAGCTTTTTCCCCGTTGTCCGTTTTGCAATCCGGCGCTCCTATGTCCTCCGGTGTCCCTTTCTACCTCTTTTCGTGTGCGGGTGTTAAACATTTTAGGATTGGACCGAGACTTGTCATGCGGCCTTGGTTTACTACCGGTAGACCGCCTGTCAAGTTTCGTGCCATTTGGACTTCGTTTGATACTCCAACGGTTAACCGAGGGACCAAAAAGGCCTCGTGTGTGTTGCAGCCCAACACCCCTCC
>NW_024119430.1:0-13563 GCF_003073215.2 Triticum urartu
ATCCTCACAAACGCGACGTTATCGGAACCAACCCGAAGAAGCAACACCGGAAAAGAGCAAACAACCTAGTAAACAACCACCATATAGACATGTCATGATGCGCAAACAAGTATGATGCATGTCCGGTTTAAAGAGGGCATGGCATGGCAAACGGCACAAACAAAACTAGAAGTTAAGTGGAGCTCAATATGCAACGAGTTGCATATTGACGGAACACCACATCAATTATTTAGTTCTCTCTCGTTTATGTACACAACAATATTAAATGTTGTTAAACATGGCAAGATGTGAAGCATAAAGAAACTATCTATCTAGGCAAGTTTAAATGAGACCGGAAATAACAAACAACAATTCCAGAAAAACCTCATGTGCATATTTTATGGTTTGGTACTGTTCTGCCCTAAACACAATTTTAGAGTTATTTAACATGCAAAGTAAAGCCACCATGTTAAACTAGGCAAAATTCTACCCCATTTACATATAAAGATTAATTAAAACCGAGCTACGGTTAATTAGTTATGAATTAAACCGTTTTAGCGTGGCATAAGAGTAAATCTACACAAACAGCAATTTAATCATTTTAAACATGGGTCAAAGTGACATATTATGAAACTAGACACAATTTTAAGCATTTTCATATTTGAAGTTTTTACATATGATGCATGGTTATTAAGTTATTAAATGCATGGACTTGAAGGGCTTTTCTGTAAAACTGTCAATCCCCTGGAAAATTAGGAAATTCATAGATCAGGGGGAAAAACGGAGTAGGCCGAAACTGGCTGGGCGCTGGGATGTGGTGTTCTCACCATTGGGCCTAACAGGCCGGATCTGGAGAGGAAACGACCCACTGGGGCGCTAGAGGCAAACGTTGTGGTCCAACCGGGCGGCCACGCACAGGTGATCGAGCGGGCGAGCGCGCTCCTCTGCTCGTGAGGAAAACAGAGCAGTGACGCCTGAGCAGGCAAAGCAGTGAAGTGGCTGCGTGATGCACGGGGGGACTTGGCGCTACTCCGGCGAGGGGGCGGCGGCGCGGGTCCCGCCGGGGGCGCGGCGGGGGGGGCCGGTCCGGCGGAGGCGAAAGAGTGGATCGGAGGGAGAGGTGGAAGAGGTGAGGCGACCTGGCCGAGGCGGGTGCTCGAGGTCATTTGACAAAGCAGGTCAATAGTGGTGGCGACATGGGCATGGGTAGCGGACTTGGACGGTGGAGCCTGGGTGCGGCAGCGTGAATGGAGAGGCGGCAACGATGAGGCACGACGGTGCAAGCATGGGAAAACCGAGGTCGAGCAGGGGTCCATAGCGCGTGGGGTTGCTGCCTGGTGCTGCTCCAGCGAGCTGCAGCTCGCGGGCGACGGCTGGGGCGGGGGCTCTTGCTCGGGAAGAGCTCCTGCGAGGGAGAGAGAGATGTGTGAGGGAGAGCGGAAGAAAGAAAGACGGGGATGAGGAACCGAGGGAGAGGGCATGGGGTCGGCTTGGCAGTGGTGGTTCCAATCGCCGGCGTAAGAAGTAGCTCCAGGAGGCGCAAGGTTTGTGGATCGAGGAATGGGAGGCGTGCACCGGCAGGATGGATCGATGGGACAAAGAAATTGGGGATGGATGCCGAGAGATTTCGAGTGGGCGGCGGCGGCGGACACGGGATGGATGGGACAGATCCCCTAGGTTTTAGGGTTAGGCTAGATTTGGTAGGTGGTGGTCTATTAATATAAGGAAAAGAGGTAGTTTGGATCCTCCGATCGAAATCGGACGGTTCAGAAAGGATAGGCTAGGGAGTCTAAATAATAAAACGGTGATATTTTGTAGACGTTAGGGGATGATCCGGACACAACGGTAGCGACAGACCGGGTCGGGTCCGGGACAACTTCGGACGCGTGCCAGGGGTTCGATGCACTGTGCAGAGAGGGTTTCGGACCGTGCGGTCGCATCGGACAACTCCGGAAGCGAAGAGGGGAAGGAGGATGGACTAGGTGGGTTGTGGCGAGACTGCGAGGGGAAGAAGAGAGAGAGAGAGGGCCCGGCATATGTTTCTGGAGACCGAAAACGTCCGACGTTAGACCGGCTATACTGCCACTATAGTTAATCGTTGGGGCGTCAAACGAACTCCGAATGCGATGAAGCTTGGCAGGCGGCCTACCTACACTATAATAGGACCGCACGCCAAATTTCAACCCAATCCGAGAACATTTTCCGGCCACTTATAAAATACTATTACGGACATGCCGCGGGCGCGTGCAAGTGTGTCTGGGCTCAGAACGGACAACAGAGGGAACTGGGGGAACCCGGGCGGATGCAGGTTTTGAAAACATGATGATGCAATGCACATGATGACATGATGAAATTCAACACGCAAGCAAATGACCTGGCAACAGCAGCGAATAACTCGAAGACACCTGGCACATTGGTCTCGGGGCGTCACATTATGTGCGCATGCGACCATTGAGAGAAGAAGATTAAAGGAAGGTCGTTGCATGCTGTAGTTAAGGATAGACATTTAGCCTATATTGAATGAAATATTCCCTAGAGGCAATAATAAAGTTATTATTTATTTCCTCATATCATGATAAATGTTTATTATTAATGCTAGAATTGTATTAACCGGAAACATAATACATGTGTGAATACATAGACAAACATACTGTCACTAGTATGCCTCTACTTGACTAGCTCGTTGATCAAAGAAGGTTCTATTTCCTAACCATAGACATGATTTGTCATTTGATAAATGGGATCACATCATTAGGAGAATGATGTGATTGACTTGACCCATTCCGTTAGCTTAACACTTGATCTTTTTAGTTTACTGCTATTGCTTTCTTCTTGACTTATACATGTTCCTATGACTATGAGATTATGCAACTCCCAATTACTAGGTATTGAGATACCGACGATCGAATCTCGGGCAAGTAACATACCGATTACAAAGGGAACAACGTATATTGTTATGCGGTTCGATCAATATGGATATTCATAGAATATGTAGGAGCCAATATGGGCATCCAGATCCTCTATTGGTTATTGACCAGAGAAGTGTCTCGGTCATGTCTACATAGTTCTCGAACCCATATGGTCCGCATGCTTAACATTCATTGACGATATAGTATTTATGAGTTATGTATGTTGGTAATCGAAAGTTGTTTGGAGTTCCGGATAAGATCACGGACATGACGAGGAACTCCGAAATGGTCCGGAGATAAAGTTTGATATAGGGGATAATAGTGTTTCGTCTCCGGAAGGGTTCCGGAATTCACCGGAAGGAGTTCCGGATGTTTCCCGAAATGTCTGGGTACGAGAACACTTTATTTGGGCCAAAGGGGAAATCCCACAAGGTTTTTGGAAAGCGCAAAAGGAAGTTTTGCGGAGTCCAGGGGACAGACGCCAGGGTCCCTGGCGTCTGGGTCCAGATGTCGGGAACCCTGGCGTTTGGCCCTGGAGTCTGAGAAGGACTCTTGCCTTTCGGGTGGAACCGACTTTGTGGAGGCATTTACTCCAAGATTCGACCCCAAGGCTCAACATATAAATAGAGGGGTAGGGCTAGCACCCAAGACACATCAAGAAACACCAAGCCGTGTGCCGGCAACCCCGTCCCCTCTAGTTTATCCTCTAATTGTTTTCATAGTGCTTAGGCGAAGCCCTGCGAAGATTGCTCTTCACCAACACCGTCACCAGGCAGTCCTGCTATCGGAACTCATATACTACTTCGCCCCTCTTGCTGGATCAAGAAGGCGAGGACGTCATCGAGCTGAACGTGTGCTAAACGCGGAGGTGCCGTATGTTCGGTACTTGATCGGGATGGATCGTGAAGGTGTACGACTACAACAACCACGTTGATAAACACTTCCGCTTTCAGTCTACGAGGGTACGTAGACATACTCTCCCCTCTTGTTGCTATGCATCACCATGATCTTGTGTGTGCGTAGGAATTTTTTTGAAATTAATATGTTCCCCAACAGTGGTATCAGAGCCAGGTTTATGTGTAGATGTTATATGCACGAGTAGAACACAAAGTGAGTTGTGGGCGATACAAGTCATACTGCTTACCAGCATGTCTTACTTTGGTTCGGCGGTATTGTTGAATGAAGCGGCCCGGACCGACATTACGCGTATGCTTACGCGAGACTGTTTCTACCGACGTGCTTTGCACACAGGTGGCTGGTCGGTGTTAGTTTCTCCAACTTTAGTTGAACCAAGTGTGTCTATGCCCGGTCCTTGAGAAGGTTAAAACGACACTAACTTGACGAACTATCATTGTGGTTTTGATGTGTAGGTAAGAACGGTTCTTGCTCAGCCCGTAGCAGCCATGTAAAACTTGCAACAACAAAGTAGAGGACGTCTAACTTGTTTTTGCAGGGCATGTTGTGATGTGATATGGTCAAAACATGATGCTATATTTATTGTATGAGATGATCATGTTTTGTAACGGTGGTATCGGCAACTGGCAGGAGCCATATGGTTGTCGCTTTATTGTATGCAATGCAATCGCCCTGTAATTGCTTTACTTTATCACCAATCGGTAGCGATAGTCGTAGAAGCAATAGATGGCGAGACGACAACAATGCTACGATGGAGATCAAGGTGTCACGCCGGTGACGATGTTGATCATGATGGTGCTTTGGAGATGGAGATCAAAGGCACAAGATGATGATGGCCATATCATATCACTTATATTGATTGCATGTGATGTTTATCCTTTATGCATCTTATTTTACTTTATTTGACGGTAGCATTATAAGATGATCTCTCACTAAATTTCAAGGTAAAAGTGTTCTCCCTGATTATGCACCGTTGCCAAAGTTCATCGTGCCGAGAAACCACGTGATGATCGGGTGTGATAAGCTCACCGTTCATCTCCAACGGGTGTAAGACAGTTTTACACATGCAGAATACTCGGGTTAAACTTAACGAGCCTAGCATATGCAGATATGGCCTCGGAACAATGAGACCGAAAGGTCGAGCGTGAATCATATAGTAGATATGATCAACATAGAGATGTTCACCATTGAAAACTACTCCATCTCACGTGATGAACAGTCATGGTTTAGTTAATATGGATCACGTGATCACTTAGATGACTAGAGGGATGTCTATCTAAGTGGGAGTTCTTAAGTAATATGATTAATTGAACTTAAATTTATCATGAACTTAGTACGTGATAGTATTTTGCTTGTCTATGTTATTGTAGATAGATGGCCCGTGCCGTTGTTCTGTTGAATTTTAATGCGTTCCTTGAGAAAGCAAATTTGAAAGATGATGGTAGCAATTACACGGACCGGGTTCGTAACTTGAGGATTATCCTCATTGCTGCATAGAAGAATTATGTCCTGGAAGCACCGCTGGGTGCCAGGCCTGCTGCAGATGCTACTGACGATGTTAAGAACGTCTGGCAGAGCAAAGCAGATGACTACTCGATAGTTCAGTGTGCCATGCTTTACGGCTTAGAACCGGGACTTCAACGACATTTTGAACTTCATGGAGCATATGAGATGTTCCAGGAGTTGAAGTAAATATTTCAAGCAAATGCCCGAACTGAGAGATATGAAGTCTCCAATAAGTTCTACAGCTGCAAGATGGAGGAGAATAGTTCTGTCAGTGAACATATACTCAGAATGTTTGGGTACCATAACCACTTGACTCAACTGGGAGTTAATCTTCCTGTTGATAGTGTCATTGACCGAGTTCTTCAATCACTGCCACCAAGCTACAAGAGTTTCGTGATGAACTATAATATGCAAGGGATGGATAAGACGATTCTCGAGCTCTTCGCTATGCTAAAAGCAGCGGAGGTAGAAATCAAGAAGGAGCGTCAAGTGTTGATGGTTAACAAGACCACCAGTTTCAAGCAAAAGGGTAAAGGGAAGAAGGGGAACTTCAAAAAGAACGGCAAGCAAGTTGCTGCTCGGGAGAAGAAAGCCAAGTCTGGACCTAAGCATGAGACTGAGTGCTTCTGCTACAAACATACTGGTCACTTGAAGCGGAACTGCCCCAAGTATTTGGCGGATAAGAAGGATGGCAAGGTGAACAAAGGTATATGTGATATACATGTTATTGATGTGTACCTTACTAGAGCTCGCAGTAGCACCTGGGTATTTGATACTGGTTTTGTTACTAATATTTGCAACTCGAAACAGGGACTACAGATTAAGAGAAGACTAGTTAAGGACGAGGTGACGATGCGCGTGGGAAATGGTTCCAAAGTCGATGTGATCGCCGTCGGCACGTTACCTCTACATCTACCTTCGGGATTAGTTTTAGACCTAAATAATTGTTATTTGGTGCCAGCATTGAGCATGAACATTATATCAGGATCTTGTTTGATGCGAGACGATTATTCATTTAAATCTGAGAATAATGGTTGTTCTATTTATATGAGTAACATCTTTTATGGTCATGCACCCTTGAAGAGTGGTCTATTTGTGTTGAATCTCGATAGTAGTGATACACATATTCATAATGTTGAAGCCAAACGATGCAGAGTTGATAATGATAGTGCAACTTATTTGTGGCACTGCCATTTGGGTCATATTGGTGTAAAACACATGAAGAAACTCCATACTGATGGACTTCTACAATCACTTGATTTTGAATCACTTGGTACTTGCGAACCATGCCTCATGGGCAAGATGACCAAAACGTCGTTCTCCGGAACAATGGAGCGAGCAACAGATTTATTGGAAATCATACATACTAATGTATGTGTTCCGATGAATATTGAGGCTCGCGGTGGGTACCGTTATTTTCTCACCTTCACAGATGATTTGAGCAGATATGGGTATATCTACTTAATGAAACATAAGTCTGAAACATTTGAAAGTTCAAAGAATTTTAGAGTGAAGTGGAAAACCATCGTAACAAGAAAATAAAGTTTCTACGATCTGATCGTGGAGAAGAATATTTGAGTTACGAGTTGGGTCTACATTTGAAACAATGCGGATTAGTTTCACAACTCACGCCACCCGGAACACCACAATGTAATGGTATATCCGAACATCGTAATCGTACTTTACTGGGTATGGTGCGATCTATGATGTCTCTTACTGATTTACCACTATCATTTTGGGGTTATGCTTTAGAGATGGCTGCATTCATGTTAAATAGGGAACCATCAAAATCCGTTGAGACGACACCTTATGAACTATGGTTTGGCAAGAAACCAAAGTTCTCATTTCTTAAAGTTTGGGGCTGCGATGCTTATGTGAAAAAGCTTCAACCTGATATGCTTGAACCCAATCGGAGAAATGTGTCTTCATAGGATACCCAAAGGAGACTGTTGGGTACACCTTCTATCACAGATCCGAAGGCAAGACATTCGTTGCTAAGAATGGATCCTTTCTAGAGAAGGAGTTTCTCTCGAAAGAAGTGAGTGGGAGGAAAGTAGAACTTGATGAGGTAACTATGCCTGCTCCCTCATTGGAAAGTAGTTCATCACAGAAACCGGTTCCTGTGACACCTACACCAATTAGTGAGGAAGCTAATGATAATGATCATGAAACTTCAGATCGAGTTACTACCGAACCTCGTAGGTCAACCAGAGTAAGATCCACACCAGAGTGGTACGATAACCCTGCTCTGGAAGTCATGTTACTTGACCATGATGAACCTACGAACTATGAAGAAACGATGGTGAGCTCAGATTCCGCAAAATCGCTTGAGGCCATGAAATCTAAGATGGGATCCATGTATGTGAACAAAGTATGGACTTTGGTTGACCTGCCCGATGATCGGCAAGCCATCTAGAATAAATGGATCTTCAAGAAGAAGACTGACGCTGACGGTAATGTTACTGTCTACAAAGCTCGACTTGTTGCGAAAGGTTTTTGACAAGTTCAAGGAGTTGACTACGATGAGAATTTCTCACCCGCAGCGATGCTTAAGTCTGTCCGAATCATGTTAGCAATTTCCGCATTTTATGATTATGAAATTTGGCAAATGGATGTCAAAACTACATTCCTAATGGATTTCTGGAAGAAGAGTTGTATACGATGCAACTAGAAGGTTTTGTCGATCCAAAGGGAGCTAACAAAGTGTGCAACCTCCAGCGATCCATTTATGGACTGGTGCAAGCCTCTCGGAGTTGGAATAAACGTTTTTGATAGTGTGATCAAAGCATATGGTTTTATACAGACTTTTGGAGAAGCTTGTATTTACAAGAAAGTGAGTGGGAGCTCTGCAGCATTTCTAATATTATATGTGGATGGCATATTGCTGATTGGAAATGACATAGAATTTCTGGATAGCATAAAAGGATACTTGAATAAGACTTTTTCAATGAAAGACCTCGGAGAAGCTTCTTATATATTGGGCATCAATATCTATAGAGATAGATCAAGACGCTTAATTGGACTTTCACAAAGCACATACCTTGATAAAGTTTTGAAGAAGTTCAAAATGGATCAAGCAAAGAAAGTGTTCTTGCCTGTGTTACAAGGTGTTAAGTTGAGTAAGACTCAATGCCCGACCACTGCAGAAGATAGAGAGAAAATAAAAAGTGTTCCCTATGCTTCAACCATAGGCTCTATCATGTATGCAATGCTATGTACCAAACCTGATGTGTGCCTTGCTATTAGTTTAGCAGGGAGTTACCAAAGTGATCCAGGAGTGGATCACTGGACAGCGGTCAAGAATATCCTCAAATACCTGAAAAGGACTAAGGATATGTTTCTCGTTTATGGAGGTGACAAAGAGCTCGTCGTAAATGGTTATGTCGATGCAAGCTTTGACACTGATCCAGATGATTCTAAATCGCAAACCGGATACATGTTTATATTGAATGGTGGAGCTGTTAGTTGGAGCAGTTCTAAACAAAGCATCATGGCAGGATCTACATGTGAAGCAGAATACATAGCTGCTTCGGAAGCAGCAAATAAAGGAGTCTGGATGAAGGAGTTCATATCCGATCTAGGTGTCATACCTAGTGCATCAGGTCCAATGAAAATCTTTTGTGACAATACTGGTGCAATTGCCTTGGCAAAGGAATCCAGATTTCACAAGAGAACCAAGCACATCAACAGACGCTACAATTCCTTCTGGGATCAAGTACAGGTGGGAGACATAGAGATTTGGAAGATACATATGGATCTGAATGTTGCAGACCCGTTGACTAAGCCTCTTCCATGAGCAAAACATGATCAACACCAAGACTCCATGGGTGTTAGAATCATTATTGTGTAATCTAGATTACTGACTCTAGTGCAAGTGGGAGACTGAAGGAAATATGCCCTAGAGGCAATAATAAAGTTATTATTTATTTCCTCATATCATGATAAGTGTTTATTATTCATTTTAGAATTGTATTAACCAGAAACATAATACATGTGTGAATACATAGACAAACGTAGTGTCACTAGTATGCCTCTACTTGACTAGCTCGTTGATCAAAGATGGTTATGTTTCCTAACCATAGACATGAGTTGTCATTTGATAAACAGGATCACATCATTAGGATAATGATGTGATTTACTTGACCCATTCCGTTAGCTTAGCACTTGATCGTTTTAGTTTACTGCTATTGCTTTATTCATGACTTATACATGTTCCTATGACTATGAGATTATGCAACTCCCGATTACCAGAGGAACACTTTGTGTGCTACCAAACATCACAACATAACCGAGTGATTATAAAGGTGCTCTACAGGTGTCTCTGATGGTACTTGTTGAGTTGGCATAGATCGAGATTAGGATTTGTCACTCCGATTGTCGGAGAGGTATCTCTGGGCCCTCTCGGTAATGCACATCACTACAAGCCTTGCAAGCAATGTGACTAATAATTTAGTTACAGGATGATGCATTACGGAACGAGTAAAGAGACTTGCCGATAACAAGATTGAACTAGGTATTGAGATACCGACAATCGGATCTCGGGCAAGTAACATACCGATGACGAAGGGAACAACGCATATTGTTATGCGGTTTGACCAATATAGATCTTCGTAGAATATGTAGGAGCCAATATGGGCATCTAGGTTTCACTATTGGTTATTGACCAGAGAAGTGTCTTGGTCATGTCTACATAGTTCTCGAACCCGTAGGGTCCGCACGCTTACTGTTTATTGAGGATATAGTATTTATGAGTTATGTATGTTGGTAACCGAATGTTGTTCGGAGTTCCGGATAAGATCACGGACATGACGAGGAACTCCGGAATGGTCCGGAGATAAAGTTTGATATATGGGATAATAGTGTTTGGTCTCCGGAATTCACCGGAAGGAGTTTCAGATGTTTCTCGAAATGTTTGGGAACGAGAACACTTTATTTGGGCCAAAGGGGAAAGCCCACAAGGTTTTTGGAAAGCGCAAAAGGAAGTTTTGCGGAGTCCAGGGGCCAGAAGCCAGGGTCCCTGGCGTCTGGGTCTAGACGCCGGGAACCCTGGCGTCTGGCCCTGGAGTCCGAGAAGGACTCTTGCCTTTCGGGTGAAACCGACTTTGTGGAGGCTTTTACTCCAAGTTTCGACCCCAAGGCTCAACATATAAATAGAGGGGTAGGGATAGCACCCAAGACACATCAAGAAACACCAAGTCGTGTGCCGGCAACCCCGTTCCCGTCTAGTTTATCCTCCATAATATTTTTTCGTAGTGCTTAGGCGAAGCCCTGCGGAGATTTCTCTTCACCAACACCGTCACCACACCGTCGTGCTGCCGGAACTCATATACTACTTCGCCCCTCTTGCTGGATCAAGAAGGCGAGGACGTCATCGAGCTGAACGTGTGCTGAATGCGGAGGTGCCGTACGTTCGGTACTTGATCTGCACAGATCGTGAAGGTGTACGACTACATGAACCGCGTTGATAAACGCTTACGCTTTCGGTCTACGAGGGTACGTAGACATACTCTCCCTCTCCTTGCTATGCATCACCATGATCTTGCGTGTGCATTGGAATTTTTGTGAAATTACTACGTTACCCAAGATATACCTAGAGGACAAGTTGGTGCATTAGTCAATCAATATCGATTTTGATTAAAGGTTAAATGCATTGGAAGTGTAGATGTACTACACTTTTTGTTCTTAGCCGATGTACACTATTTTTTGGAAGATCGAGGGAGTACATGTGCATGCACTCACATACACAACCAAGGTAGTTGGCACGCAAGGGTTGGATTCCTGTCGCGCCTGCGTGAAGTTTTGTTTAACTGATTTCTTTCCTCTGCCAACTGACGGGTAGGACCCAGAAACCAGGTGACAATTTAACCAGTCAACAAAGTGCCACGTCGGCTATGTGGCTGGTCAGTAGGGTGCAATATGGTGCTCTACGATGAGCTAGTGATCGTATAATCACCGCAAAACTATATATAGTGACCGTAAAGAGCATATTGTTACATATGCTGACTGCCATTGTATTTTTCTCATTTCAAATTAAGCCATATTAATCGGAAAGGATGTACTATGGACTAGTGCTAGTACTGCTTTGATGTGTCCCGTCAACTCGCCGAACGAGGAGAAGCTTGCTTACTACACCTCTCCCTCGCCCACGTGCGCGGTGGTTCGCAGGACGAGGAGAGGGTTTTGACTACAGCGCCCTCTCCCTCTCCCTCTCCCTCGCCCTCGCGGTGGACGTGCAGCAGTTCAATCGGTGTCAAATTGCCAGAAGCATATTATACTGTAGTATCATCATTGTTGGACCTTCCGAAGAGGCGAAGAGTCAAGTGCAAGGTTCTCACCAGTACAAACTGTTGAACCTCCCGAAGAGGCAAAGATCCAAGCGCATGGTTTTATAGGAGTTGTTGTCCTAGTAGGAGTGTACTACAACTATAGCGAACGATGCTACTATATGATGCCGCCACATCACGTATATCCAAAGCTGTGCCACCTTTTTTTTCTCAAAGAGCGTGTTGGAGCCCGTGCAACAACCACACAAGTTGCACGTACACATAACACATTTACTAGTAATAAATTCTAAAGGACAAATGCCAGTATGCCACACAAGTTCTTCTCCAATTCATGTGATAAATTTGTGCACGACTAGTCTACATATATTCACAACGCTACCGTTCACAATTTATCGTACTCCACTTACACGTTATAGATGGGCTACATGTCCTCCTCCAGGTTCCAGTCCCAGGTGTTCTTCATGGATGGCACGATCAATAGCGGTGGGCAACGGGAATCATTGTCACAACTTTCTAGTCCGGTTCCACACAATGGAGACTCATCCAAGCTGAAGCGGCATAAATCAGGGATAGCGTGTCCCAGCATGTCGTTCATCCGGCGGTGCGCACTGAAGACACAACATGATTCATGAACGGCAGGCCTTCCATGTCATGCACGAAAGGTGGAATCCGCTTCACAATGGGGTAGCTGTCCCCAATGAAAAGCGAGTACTCTCCAAGAATGTTCCTCGGCACCCACGTAGCATCACGGGGGTCGTACTCAGCGCCGTTCATCTGGTACACACGACATCCCAGATCTGGACACATGGTGACGTACATAGTCAAGGTCCATGCATAATAATGTTGTGCTCAAATATGGCAGTCAGTAATACTGTGCAGCAAATAGTACTACTCCGGTATAGAGGAAGTAAAATAACCGGCTTATTATATATAGACACTCTTGGCTACATGGATGAGATAGTAAGACATGGAAAACAAAAATGGTGGCAGCTAGTGGGTTCAAGTCTTCAAGGGCCTAGCTAGCTATACGCGTCCTCTAAGGTAAAAAGTACTCCTACTAGTACGTAACTAGTACAACAATGAAAGAGAAGGCGAGAGGGTTAAAACATGGAATACCTGAGTAGATGGTGACAGTCCGATCGTGGTAGATTGTGTGACCATGTTGCACATCAGTGGTACCATGGATAATGACTGCTAAGATAGTTGATCTCAATATGCCAAAGTCAGCTACAAGGTTCCTGGTTAGACCGAATCGCGGATGCAAATGCACATCCAGGATCGGCGATCTTATTTTGATCGCGAGATGACTGGTCCCTGCAAAATAATGGAGTACCGTTACGGATGCAAATGATGGTTTGTGCATTCCGTTTGTAATCTCCCATACCGTAGGATGGCAACTAGATGAAACAAGTCCCCTGGCTTGTCACCGCGAAGATGCGTCCTAGATGGCGCACGACGTCTTCGAACGTGTAGGGGTACAAATCTGCCGCCGCCAACATGCACCAGCCTCTGCCGTTACTGCCTCGTGCATTGATGGCAATCCTTATGTTGAACACCGCGATGAGATAGTAATCATTGTAGTCGCGTCGTTTTGTCGCTGGGTCTGCAATTGCTATCTTCTTCAATCTCATGTAGGCATCATCATACGTATTCAAGCCCAGCTAGTTCGGAAGGCCGGTCCCAATGGTGGAGAAGGGGTCTACCGGAACGGCCGCACTGCTGTGGATGTTATGCAAAATGATGGTGGTATCCCGCCGGAGGTATGCAAGCCAATCTTTGTTGGTACCGACCCAGGCCTATATATAAGACGGCAGGCAGCGGAGAAATTACGGGATGGAAATGGAATAACTAAGTACTACATGATCAAACTCCATTACCAACCTGCTCATCGGACAAAAACCGACTACCTCTCAACATCGGCAACTCTAGAGGAGTCAACGTGCAACCATGGCCAGGGAGCGGTGGGCTGT
>NW_024119431.1:0-12918 GCF_003073215.2 Triticum urartu
TCGTTATTAGATGGCCTTAAGCCATTTTTATTGTAATAAGTTCTCTTTTGAGACACTCGATGTAATAAGTGTGTGATTGCTACTCTGTTATAAATCCTTCAAGTACTGTGTGATGTCATCATTACTGATCCAGGGATGACACCGGAGCACAGAGCTTGGACCGTTTGAGGTCTGGTCACTACAGAAATAATTTGAGAATAAAGTAGTAGCGAGTTTTCTCATCGTGGGTAAAAAGGGTGGCTATGTCATTCAACTTAGTAAGATGTGCCACAACAGTTTCAGTTTCATAACCATGGAAAGGATCAGATTCGACCAGACTAATTAGCTTTGGGTCAACAGAGAATTCATAATCCTTATCATCAATAAAGATGGGTGAAGTAGCAAACTTAGGATCACATTTCATTCTAGCATTCAGAGATTTTTCTTTATACTTGCATAATAATTTCTCTAGATCATCTCTATCATTGCAAGCAAAAATATCTCTAGTTGCTTCTTCACTCATAACATAACCTTCCGGTACCTTAGGCAATTCATATCTAGGAAGGCTAGTTCTAGCAGGTGTTTCAGTTTCAAGCTCATCATCAGATTCAACAACATCGTGTTTTATAACTCTAGCAATTTGTTTATCAAGAAATTCACCAAGTGGCACATCATCATTATCAAGCAAGGTACTAGCATCATCATAAGCATTATCCATGGCAGAAGTAGCATCATCACTAACTTGTGACATATCAGAATTAATAGCATGTGGTGGTGTTGCAAGTTTATTCATAACAGAAGGTGAATCTAAAGCAGAACTGGATGGCAGTTCCTTACCTCCCCTCATCCTTGAGGGAAATATCTTAGTCTTAGGATCCTTCAGATTATTCATAGTGATAATATGATAATAATCCAAAGTGACTCAACAAATATAGCTATGCTCCCCGACAACGGTGCCAGAAAAAGATCTTGATAACCCACAAATATAGGGGATCGCAACAATTTTCGAGGGTAGAGTATTCAACCCAAATTTATAGATTCGACACAAGTGGAGCCAAAGAATATTTGAAGGTATTAGCAGCTGAGTTGTCAATTCAACCACACCTGGAGATGATTTATATGCAGCAAAGTGATCAGTAGCAAAGTGGTTTGATAATTTTGGTAGTAGTGACAGCAGCAATAGTAACAGTAACAGTGATAGCAGTAATTTTGTAGCAAGTATAATAGTGATGATAGCCGTAATAACTTAGCAGAAACAATATTGAAAAGTTCATAGGCATTGGATCGGTGACTTGTTGGATGATATTCATCATGAGATAGTTATAACCTAGGGCGATATGGCACTAGCTCCAGTTCATCGATATAATGTAGGCATGTATTCCGTAAATAGTCACACATGCTTTATTAAAAGAACTTGCATGCCATCTTTTGTCCTACCCCCCCTGGTGGCAGTGGGGTCCATATTGGAAACTAAGGGATATTAAAGCCACCTTTTAATAGAAAACCGGAACAAAGAATTAACACATAGTGTTACATGAACTCCTCAAACTACGGTCATCACCGAGAGTGGGCCCGGTTGTTGTCACTCCGGGATTGTCGGATCATAACACGTAGTAGGTGACTATAACTTGCAAGATCAGATCTAGAACATGGATATAATGGTGATAACATAAACGGTTCAGATCTGAAATCATGGCACCGGGCCCAAAGTGACGAGCATTAAGCATAGCAAAGTCATAGCAACATCAATCTAAGAACATAGTGGATACTAGAGATCGGGGCCTAACAAAACTAACTCAATTACATGATGAATCTCATCCAACTCCTCACCGACCAACGAAACTACGAAGGAATTACTCACTCCCGGTGGGGAGCATCATGGAATTGGAAATGGAGATGGGTTGGTGATGACGAAGAACGAAGATCCCCCTCTCCGGAGCCCCAAACGGATTCCAGATCTGCCCTCCCGAAGAAGAATAGGGCTTGGCGGCGGCTCCGTCTTGTGGATCGCGATAATTATTTCTCCCTGATTTTTTTCTGGAATAATGTGATTTTATAATATCAGGGGGTCATCTGCGGGGCCACCAGGTGGGTACAACCCACCTGGGCGCGCCAAGAGACGGGGGCGTGCCCTGGTGGGTTGTGCCCACCTAGGGCCCCCTCTCTGGTGGGTCTTGGCTCCAAAAATTCTTATTATTGGTACAAAAAATCCTTGCAAAGTTTCGTTCCATTCCGAGAACTTTTATTTCTGCAAAAAAACAACACCATGGTAGTTCTGCTGAAAGCAACGCCAGTCCGGGGTTAGTTTCATTCAAATCATGCAAATTAGAGTCCAAAACAAGAGGAAAAGCGTGAGAAAAGGTAGATACGTTGGAGACGTATCGTGTCTCAACACGACAAACTGTCGCAACTGTGCATACTCAGGGAGAACATTTTTACCTTGAAATTTAGTTAAGGGATCATCTTATATTGCTACCACCGTACTAAGCAAAATAAGATGCATAAAAGATAAAAATCACATGCAATCAAAATATGTGACATGATAGGGCCATCATCATCTTGTGATTTTGATCTCCATCTCCAAAGCATCGTCATGATCTCCATTATCACTGGCTCAACACCTTGATCTCCATCGTTGCGTCGTGGTCATCTCGCCAACTATTGCATCTATAACTATCGCTACTGCATAGTGATAAATTAAAGCAATTACATGGCGTTTGCATTTCATACAATAAATAGACAACCATAAGGCTCCTGTCGGTTGCCAATAACTTTTACAAAACATGGTCATCTCATACAATAACATATATCACATCACAACATGCCCTGAAAAACAAGTTAGACGTCCTCTACGTTGTTGTTGCAAGTTTTACGTGGCTGCTACGGGCTTCAAGCAAGAACCGTTCTTACCTATGCATCAAACCACAACGGTGTTTCATCAAGTTTGTTGTTTTAACCTTCAACAAGGACCGGCCGCAGTCAAATTCGATTCAACTAAAGTAGGAGAAACAGACACCCGCCAACCACCTTTATGCAAAACTAGTTGCATGTCTGTCGGTGGAACCGGTCTCATGTGCGTGGACATGTAAGGTTGGTCCGGGCCGCTTCATCCCACAATACCGCCAAATCAAAATAAGACGTTGGTGGTAAGCAGTATTGTCATGGAATTGTCACGGCAGATCTCCTAGTGAAAGGACTTAGTCGTGGAGCCATCGCAGCTAGGTTAGCTTCAAGGGGTTAAACGGGACAAAGGACACAGGAATTTATACTGGTTTGGCCCCTTGCTATGAAGGTAAAGCCTACTCCAGTTGAGGTGGTATTGCTTGGGTTTGAATTACCAGGGAGCGAATATGCTTGACCTAGTTTTCGATATCTCTCTTGTTTCTTGCCCTAAGCTGCCACTGGGTCGTCCCTTTATATACATAGGTTGACGCCTCGTGGCTCACGGAGTCCCGTCTGGCTCATACACAACGTGTCCGGCTCGGTGACTAACTACGCTTGCCTTACAATACAAGTCATACACATATAGCAGTTTATACCTATGGGCCTTAAGACACCTTTGGGCTTTGGGTCCTTAGTAAGCCTGCTAGCTGAGGCCTTCATAAAGCGCCACCATCCTTTGTCTTCCTGGGCTTCTAATCCTCATAGACTTAACTCGGCCACTCCTGGCCGGTTTATGTCCAGCAGTAATATGCCCAACATTAGGCCCCATATTGATTTGAACTTGTTCATGTCAATCTTCAACACTTAGAAAAAATTCCTTTTTCATTTACTCTTCGCGAGATCTTGTAACCCGCTATGGCGTCATCTCCTGGGATTGTGGTAACCTGCCATGATGTCACCTGTCATTAATATTGCACAAGGCCCAAATCTTAATAAATCTTCTCTTTTAACAAACCCCCAAAATTCGAGGCGTTTGCGCCGTCACATATCCATTTTGGTCTCCTCGATTCCCGTGCATGCCACTTATCCTTCCAGCCTTATAAATAGGACCAGGGGTCCCTTTTCACTCTCCCCTCTTTGCCTTCTCATCTTCAACCTTTCTCTCTCTCACAACGCATCTGCACACCTAAACACCGCCGCCACCGACCTCGTCTTCTTCCTCAACCCCGGCTGCTGCATCGACCTGAACGAGAACAGAGAAACTGTGGCGCCTCTCCATTGCTCAGTGGATCCAATAAGCACCTCTGCTTTCTCGACTGTAGATCTCAGTTAGGGTTTTCTGAAGTTCTTAGGAGTTCGTCGTCGTTCTTCATCATACCTCTGTTTGATCCTTTCTTTGATCCAAAAATAACTTTTAAAATATGCGGAATCTATTTCTGTACCTTCTCTCAATCACTGAATATGCTTCCCAGATGCAGAAATCTTGCCAGTATACTAGTTCCTCCGCTGCTGTGATATTAGGTTTTAATTTTACTTTCTTTTCCGAGCGGCGGTGGATCAAAAATTAACTGCACCATCTGTAAAACTTGTTTATCCAACACTTAGCAGAATTCGCTTTTGATAGATCTTAAATACCATTACTGTTATGGCAGCTTACATCACTAGTTATAAGTAGTCATATGTCATTAGGCCCCATTTAAGCCTCCAATGTGAATATATGCTGCAGCGTTCATCTCCGGCTTAACAAATCAAATTAAATCGGCAAATTTTCTTTCTTTTAGGCTTCTTCCCTTACGATGCCGAAGACAACTACCTCATGTAATTGGGTTCCTTCCACTGTCACTGAAAACACACTCAAGGACTTTGTCAAAGTCGGCTTTTTACCAGCAAAAAACATCTTGCACTGGCACGCTCCCACACCTGGTGAAGAAAGACCTCAACCACAAGATGGTGAGGTCATTGGTTTTACTGATCACATGAATCGGGGCTTCTCACCAACTGGATCCAAATTTTTCCGAGACGTTCCGCACTTCTTTCAACTTCATCCTCAAGACATCGGACCCAATCCCATGTCAAACACCTGCAATTTTCAAGTTTTCTGTGAAGTATACCTTCAAGAAGAACCCATCGTTGAACTCTTCGGGGAATATTTTTACTTGAACCGACATAATGAGTTTACCAATGGACCCAGCTTAGAACTTGGCGGGGTCTCGATTCAATGGATAAGAGATGCTATCTTCCCTTATGCTTGCCTGCCAAATCACCCTAAGGATTGGAACCAAACATGGTTCTATTGTAAAGATATTTCTCCGGTTGATGAGAATCCACTGTCGGGTTATCGTGTCGAGCGGCTCAACCCCAAGCATCATCTTCCCGAGCGGCCTACTATTGCTGAACGGTCAAAGCTTGCACCTACCATTTCAAAGGTCAAGGCCTTGCTAGGAAATGGGTTAACCGGTATTGACCTGGTTCAGTGCTTGGTTTCTTGGAGAATCATACCCTTGAGCCGCCGTTCCGGCTTAATGTGTACTTATAAGGGTGATGCCAAAGATGCACTACGCTACAACTCCACGTGTTTAACTGATGACGCAATCAATGAGATGACAAAGATCCTTCTTAATGAGAACTTGGAAAGCTGTAGCGAAGTGGGACTGAACCCTTTCTGCACACTTAACCCGCCACCAGCCGTGAGTCTCCAAATTATTTATTTTACCTTATCATTCTAATACTCTATTAACTCAACCTCGATGACTTGCACATGCTGAATCCACTTTTTGGAAGGAGTATGACCATGAAGCTGCCAAGAAAGCCAGGGCCAAAACGAAAGCCGTCAAGAAAGCCGCCAAGAAGAATAAGAAGAAACTAAGTGCCTCCGAGATGTTTGAACTGGATGACAGCATTGAGTCAGAGGTAGCCCTTGACTCCCTTGGCTCCTTTTTCAATTATCTTATTGACACTGATTATCATCAGGATGACACGGGGTCCAGTCAAGCGGTCGAAGAAGAGGTAACTATTATTTCCTC
This sequence comes from Triticum urartu, assembly GCF_003073215.2. Classification (NCBI taxonomy): domain Eukaryota; kingdom Viridiplantae; phylum Streptophyta; class Magnoliopsida; order Poales; family Poaceae; genus Triticum; species Triticum urartu. The sequence continues at coordinate 5,886 of NW_024119431.1, forward strand.
CGACTCAGAGCCTTTGCCAAGACAGAAAATTCGACGAGTAACCCGGAAAGTAAGCTTTTCACACCCCTTAGCTCATTTGAATCCTCACTTTATTTTGAAGCAACAGCAGCACGAGAACCGGCATCGGACTCGGACCAGCGGAGGTGGAGAGTTATCCTCTGGTTTACCAAATACTCCAGCTCCGCGGGAACATCAAAGCGAGGTCCCTCCAAATTTAAACTCTTTTTATCCTATGGCAGGTCTTATTCGTCAGCCACTTAATTCTTCCGATTCGAATTATCAAGGGATATCTCACTTCTCTTTCGGTGACTCATCATAGACCCAGCTGTCGGCCTTCAATACTGCCCCTAGGTAACAATTTTTTTTCTACCACTTTGTATCGTTATACTTGTACTAACATCCCACAACCCTTTGTAGTGGAAAGGCAAAGCCTAGCAAGAAGGCCAAGGTGACCAAGTCGGCTGAAGACCCCAAAGTCCATGAGCTGGAGCATCAAATTCCAGCGTCTGAAGCCTCCATACAACAACCACAAGAGCCTGTCCATGATGTTCCACCAGAAATTCCTGACCTCTCTAGTGATCACACAAACGTTAATCCTTTGAATATCGAATCATCAAGCCCACTTAAACCGTCAGAAACACATACTGAGGATGTTATGATCACAGGCACCAGCTTTCAAGAGTCGGGAAAACCTACTGTCTTGGCCAAGCACTCCGCCAAACAGGAGTTTATTGAAAGGCGAAAAGTGAGATTTGACATTGCCAATTATTCTCAATTAAGCGTCAGTGAAGTACTCTCTGTTTATCTCAACCAAGTGCATACCAGCCGCGATCTTGAAATTGACATGGCGAAATAGATGCATCAGAAATATGAGGTATGAACTCCGGCTTGATAAATTATGCATATCTTGTCAGCCCCCAAGTCTACTGTGTATAATAGAATATAATATGCTATAGACATAGAATAGCTATGAGTATTTGGTAGAATCCTTCAAAATCTGGCTTTCACCATCGGAGTTAAACCGGATCTTTAACGATTGACATTGCATCCGTAGCCCCCAAGGGCCGGTTTAATCAGCAAGAATGAACCGGTACTGTTCGTCATTGTTTATAAATCAAAACTTACTTGTGTAGCCCCCATGAGTCGGCTGTGGTCGTTTGCAGCACAACCGGGTCATCATAAAGTAGTAATGAAAACGCGAGCAATATGCATTAGCCCCCAAGTGCCAAGTGCTCTTGCTTGCAAAGTGCTTGGGACTTATTCATATTTGTCGTTACTAGCAAAAGGCCCGTGTGTTGCATCGAGAAAAAGAAAACATTATATGCGCTAGAAAAATATCTAACGGGCTACATTGCAACATATAAAAGATAATTAATGTGCTTAAAAAGCTATATATTTTTATTTATTTATGCCACTCAAATAGCATGATTCTACATTAAATGATGATAATACCCTCTTGTGACTAATTGTTACATAGCATGCAAGACATATGCCATATGATCGAAGCAAAATGAAAAATAACTACATGGGTCTAGTCCAAGAGGGATCGATAGACAACTCCACATTGCATTTCGCGAAATTATGCCCCTGCCCATGACACCTACAGCACCAATTCTTCATGCAAATTTCTATATATATGTACATGTAAAGAAATTCTGTGGTTCAAGAGCAGAATGTGGACAAATACATTTCTATCCACAAAGTAATAAAATTTAATTATTACAATTTGGGTATGCAAACAAACCAAGGTGATTTAGAAATTTCATCCCATGAACAACTATTACAAACAAAAAACAGGAATTAAGACCAAACAGGAAATAAGCAAATAAATAACATGAAACAGCAAATCTGTATGCAGGTCTCTTGCGTGTGGCCCACCTCGTCCTTGGAGGAGCAGCTGTTGGTGGACGCCGCCTGCGTCGGATTGCCGTCAAGCTCGACCCGCCGGCGTGGAAGTGCACCTTGAACTTGGCCGCCCTGCTAATCTTCCTCTCATAAAACTAGACATTTGGAAATAACATGAAGAAGGATTCATGTGATAATGTATGTTCAGCAAATGTATATTAAATTTGAGCATAACCATTCTCTCAAATAAACTTGTGGCAAATCCAACTTCTTTGCATATCTAGAGATAAACAATGAAAAGTAACAATTAAGATTATCAAAAACAGATACATAACAATGGAACATAAAGGAAATATATGGCCATTACAATTTTTCTCAAGAAAAAAAAGCATTTTACTATCAGAAGTTTATCTTTTAGTAAATATAAAGTGTCGGTCACGTCGTGCCTACGTGTTCGAGCAGTTCTCCTACGCTGACACAGCAGGGATCCAATCTGAATCCTGGCAATCTCAATCTCTTCAGGAAAAAGTTTACCGCCGCATCAAAACAACCATTTCACTATTTAAAATTTTCAAGAACATTAGGTGAAAAGTCACCCCGAATTCTACAGGTAAAAGTCTGTTAATCCGTAAATCGAACATGAAAGGACATTAAGTTGTTCTCCCTTAATTTCATAATGGCTTCCTTGATGGATCCCGGAATAGGATAATAAAGTAGTGTGATCATCAGAGTTTAACATCTAAAAAGGATAAATGCATAATAAAGAAAGTAAGTCTGAGCGAAAGCCATTCAAACCTGCAGCATTTAGGTTAAACCGTGATAGTTTGATGTAATCTCACGCATCATTGACCTCCGCGGGTTTCAAGTATATCTTTCTCTCATGGCATATATTCTATATTAAATTAATACGAATGAGCAGCAACCACTCTTCAGTATCGAGTACAAGAATGGAATCATTTCTTCTGAAGGAACTACAAAAGAATGGTGTGTAGGAGCTTACTTCAGAATAACATCTTGGGTATCATCTCCACTGAGAATAGTCATCTATTGAGCTTCCTCGAGGACCCTTCGCAAGACTCGTTGTACTTTCTAAAATATTAAAAGGCATGTGATGACTTGCAGAAGTGTTAATATGAACACAAAATACAAAATACCAAGCATTTTACTCAAAGGAACCAAAAGAATACATTTGGAGAAGTTTACTCAGTTCCCATGTTAATACGAGCCTACAAAATAGTCTATGTTATATGCATGCGCAACTGGAATCACGTGACTCATGTTTCACCAATCAGGCAAACGTAAAGGTTAGTAAAGAGGGAGAAAGATACCTTGCTGGAGCAAAAGCAGTGATAACCTGAACAAGACTCCATTAGCTTCTCCGCATGCTGTTTGTACAGTGAAAAGCGCTTCGAGTGGCTGTAAAGGCTGGAATTTGATGCAAGGTATGGACCTGGACACGGAATGCAGATGAGCCTCTACATCCTCCACCAATTCATAGAAACAACCAAGCAACTCCACCATTCTTTGCAAATCATGCTCCATGGTGGAAGGAACATGCGGATATCGAGCGGCAATAGATTGCTAAATAAATGTTCAGCGATGGTAAGCACCTTCGTTCCAGTCAAGGCGCTGGTAAGAGGAACATGGTGAATGACTAATATGAGAGAAAACATAAAAGTTATGCAGCCATACCATGGATGTAGACCATCAATTAACTGTGACAGTTATAAGGCTATCACCCAAACAACCATGCACTTACTATGGTTGTGACAAACCAGTGGTGGTGGTTTCTTCATTGCATGCTCTCCATCAAGAAAAGGGAGGTTCAGAACCTCCTAATTGCAAGTTGAAATATGTATCTAATTGGAAAATACTGACCCAAAAATATCCATTGTCCTCCTGCCTATTTAATGTTGTTCCTCGAAATCACATTATTTTGTTCCTCAACATGTACGTCTTCAAATATACATCATTTTTGTTCCTTGAAATTCAGAATAATATGACCACGCAAACTGAACATTGCTGCTCTATACACCAGATTTCTGAAGATGCAAGTAAATTGAGAAAGAAATAACAGAATCCCTTGTTATTAAGGTTTAGTACGCACTTTTACAATGATAAATTACACTCCTGAACTTATGTCACACCAGGAAGTTTCGGAAGTTCCTAAGATGGTATGCTCAGATCTTGGAGAAGTACGGACAAATAGTATGCAGATAATCAATTTGCAGATTTCCATGCAGAAGAAGAATGCATCATCTACCAAGGACCAGGAAGCAACACTAAATTATGGCATGATATTATTCACTTCCTTTTGTTGCCAATGAACACTAAATCGTTCACTTGCTAATACAAGACTGCAACCACTACGTAGCCCTGTACATCCACCAAATACATTAATTAGTTTCCCGTGGACAAAAAATCTTAAACAGTACTCGATGTTTCCACGAAAGGCTTGCCAGGAGTTGTCGTGTGACTGTCAAAAATTGAGCATAATTGATTATGAAGAGATGCTTGATGGTAAAGAATCAAAGTAGATTGCTACATACTGAGGAAAATTCTCTCACCTCGTACACATCGCTGTTATCTCTGGCCATCAGCAGCTAGAGCCCTAGGTGCAGATGCACTTCCATAATCCATACTATAGGTGAGGAATCGTAGATTCTAGCATCTAGGGCAAGGCCACGATCAAAAAGGATTCTCCAGTGAAGCACAGAGGAGGAGAGGCGGCAAGGCATCCAATGGGTGCGCCAAGCGGGGCGGCAGGCCTCGAGATCCTTTGCGATGGATTCACTACGCAGCCGGGATCCTCGGTGACGGCCAAGAGTGGCTTGGACAGCGGTGGGGGCGGAGGTAAAGGGCGGCGCGGGGAGGGCGGTGGTGGCGGCGGCAAAGGGCGGCGGTGGTGGAGGCGGCAAAGGGCGGCGGCCCGGACGGCGGTGGTGGCGGCGGCCAAGGGCGGCAGCGTGGACGGTGGTGGGGGGGAGGCAAAGGGCGGCGGCATGGACCCAAACTACTTCTCCCCCGCGTGTCCGCCCCCGGCCGCCGCGGCCGCTTTCATCTCGGCGAGCGAGTGAGGAATTGGGTGGGGTTCTGTGGGTGATGGCGAGAGCAGGGGAGGAGGCATAGGATTGGTTTGGTTGTTCTGGTTTAATAGAGGGTTTTAGCGAACGAATTAGTACCACCTAGTTTATATTAGGATTTTGTCTATACAAATCGTAAAAGCGTATTATGACATAAGAAGAAAGAGTATTGTGACGGTGAACCCGACAAAGTCAATCCGTGCTTTATTATTAGGGAACGATATGAAGAAGTTTTTTGTACGCATTAGCCCCCAAGTGCCAAGTGTTATTGCTTGCAAAAGACTTGGGACCTTTATTCCTGTAACCCAAATATGAATATGATTGCAAATCTATGCATGTACAGGACGCCACTGCTCAACTCCAATCGCAATTGGCTGATGCGAAAACCCGGCTGGAGCATCAAGAATCTGAGACCCGAAAGGCTGACTCAAAATTCAATTTTAGTCTGGCTAAGACAGAAAAATTAAAGACTAGTTTTGATACTGAAAGAACCGCCTGGGCTGAGGAGAGGACTGCTCTGATACAGTGGGCTGAAAAAGCTAAAGCTTCTCTTCAAGAGATAACCACTAAGCTTACCAGCTTAAAACACCGCATATCCCAGATGATTTCTGCTATATTTGGTAAATAGCATTACTAGCATCATAATCATGTCTTTTCTTTCATGTCATAAACTGTCTCTAATAAATCCGCAATTATTACACAGGTCCTAGAAGCAGCAATCTTGGTCAAGAGATGCTTGTGAAGCTCAAAGCCGTATATACGCTTGTTGAATAGCTATATACTGGAACTCAGCGCACGCTGGCCATGATTTCTCCAACTAATCAAGCACCCACTCTGTTGAGTGACGTCTTGAAAAAACTTCATGTTCTACCTGCTAGGATTGAAGAGATAAAGCGGTCATCTGCAAGAGCCGGTGCCGTGACGCCCTTAAGCCTGGCTAAGGCATGGCAAGCAGAGATAGACCCGGCCGAGCTAGCTACTGGGTATCCAAGCTTGAAAGAAGATGGTACTCCCTTTGACAAGAAAGACTTTGTTGCCTGCGTGAAGTAAATACGTCCTCTGGCCAGTCTGATTGCTGATGAAATGAATCTTTCAAAATATCAGCCGGCTTATGATATGGAGAATCAGAAGATGCCCATGTCGGCTTATAAAGTGATGGATCTGATCCCTGATACGTCAATTTTGCATCATTCTTTTATATCGATATTTATTACATTACGGGCTGTTATTTCACATTATGTCACAATACTTATGGCTATTATCTCTAATTTTACAAGATTTACATAAGGAGGGAGAATGCCGACAGCTGGAATTCTGGGCTAGAAAAGGAGCAAATATTAGAGACCTATTCTGCACAACTCCAAAAGTCCTGAAACTCCACGGAATACCTTATAATAAATAATGAAAAATCCTTGCCAAAGATGAAGTCCAGGGGGCCCACACCCTGTCCACGAGGGTGGGGGCGCCCCCTAGGGCGCGCCCCCTACCTCGTGGGCCCCCTGGTGGCTCTTCGATGACCATCTTCTACTATATGAAGTCTTTCATCGAGAAAAACACCATAAGCAACCTTTCGGGATGAAACTCTGCCGCCATGACGCGAAACCTTGGCGGAACCAATCTAGGGCTCTGGCAGAGCTGTTCTGCCGGGGAAACTGTAACATCCCAAATTTTCAATTTGGAATGTTATACATTAGGTCATCATGCATATCATATTTTATTTTGCTTTTGGTTTTGATCCTAGAAAATCCTAAGCAACTCAAGGACCCATAGAGAGAGTTGGGGATTTCGTTATTTACATATTTGAGTTTTCTCAAATTATGTAAACAGGATCATTTGATTTTGTTTATTTTATCATCAATTATTTTTATTACAAAAATATGAGAGAGGGGATAAAATGAATTTCCCAAAATATAGAAATATTGAGGATTTAATAAAAAATCAAATAAGATTTATTTCGGAGTTTTTCGGTATTTTTTTGAATTTAGGAAAAAATACGCGTTTTTCAAAGTTGTAGTTTGGGCCCAGATAAATGTTCACTTTATCGGGCTTGATTTTAGAAACCCGGAAAAATTTATTTCGTGATTTTTGGAGTCCGTTTAGTATTT
>NW_024119432.1:0-12605 GCF_003073215.2 Triticum urartu
TCCAGATGTTTTGTCCCTGTGGCGGCCGGAGCTTCCTGCAGCGTCGATGACGCGTGATGCGGGACCGCGGCGGCGTTTACTGTTGTATGGGCGATGTCAGCTGTCCAGAGGCACACATAGCCCTCTACTTTTGTCTCCGGTTTACAGGAAAAAATGCGTTCGGACGGTCCTGTGGACCGATGCAGAACCGAGTTGGATGGCACAACAAATCTGGACAGCGTGATGTGGTTTGAGCGTCAATGTTTGAGATAACCTTACAGTGATATGTGTAGATACATAATCGAGTTGGATGGTACAACACGTCCGGACGGCGTGATGTGGTTTGAGGATCTATTTTTGAGATAACCTTACAGTGATATGTCATACACTTCCAACCTTATTTTAGCTGTACCAGTGATAAATGATGTCGTTAGTCACTCCATATTGGCCAGGATCGTATCGCCTGATGAAACGAAATCGAAAGTAAAAAAATTCCAATGTTATGCCTCCTTTGGTTTGCAAGAATCCCATAGGATCGGATTTGTAAAGGAAAAATTTCCTTTAGAGCCCTTTGTTTTGTAGGAATAGAATCCTATTCCTATGGAAGAATTCTTCCTATCCTCCGCATTTTATAGGAAAATAAACATTAGCCAACACTTAGTGGAATAAATCCTGTGATGTGAACCAAAGGGCATCTTCTTTTCTATTTCTATTCATAGGATTTCAAAGACATGTCATCTCATTTCCTATGACTTACCTATTCCTATGAATTTCCTAACCTATGAACCAAAGGAGGCCTTATCGACAGCTGAATTCTTCCCAAAGTCTTAGTCACGGCCATGTTGTTTTGGACGGCACATCAAACTCCTCAAACGGTAGGGAAGCACACCCTCCAAGCATGGACCAAATAAATATGCCACGATGTTGGTGTGCATAGTAATACCGCTGGAGCATAAATGCGGCCAACTTTCAACCTCTTGCGGCCTGCTACTTCTTGAGCTTGTATTGGTTTTTCCTTTAAAGAGGAAAAGGGTGATGCAGCAAAGTAGAAATAAGTATTTCCCTCAGTTTGAGAACCAAGGTATTAATCCAGTAGGATACAACACACAAGTCACCGAATACCTGCACAAACAATCAAACAGCTTGCACCGAACGCAATAAAGGGGTTGTTAATCCTTTCACAGTTACTTGCAAAAGTGAGATCCGATAGAGATAGATAAACGGTAAAGTAAATATTTTTGGTTTATAGATCGGAAAGTAAAAGATTGCAAAATAGTAAATCGGAAACTAATATTGTAGATCGGAAACTTATATGATGAAAAATAGAACTTGTATAATGGAAAATAGACCTGGGGGCCATAGGTTTGACTTGAGGCTTCTCTCAAGATATAGAAAATAATACGGTGGGTGAACAAATTACTGCCGAGCAATTGATAGGAAAGCGCAAAGTTATAACCATATCTAAGGCAATGATCATGAATATAGGCATCACGATCCGTGTCAAGTAGACCAAAACGATTCTGCATCTACTACTATTACTCCACACATCGACCGCTATCCAGCATGCATCTAGAGTGTTAAGTTCATAAAGAACGGAGTAACGCATTAAGCAAGATGACATTATGTAGAGGAATTAACTCAAGCAATATGATGAAAACCCCATCTTTTTATCCTCGATGGAAACAATACAATACGTGCCTTGCTGCCCCTACTGTCACTGGGAAAGGACACTGCATGATTGAACCCAAAGCTAAGAACCTCTCCCATTGCAAGAAAAACAAATCTAGTTGGCCAAACCAAACCGATAGTTCGAAGAGAATTACAAAGATATCAAATCATGCTGAAAAGAACTCAGAGAAGATTCAAATAATATTAATAGATAAGCTGATCATAAATCCACAATTCATCGGATCTCGACAAACACACCGCCAAAGAGTATTACATCGAATAGATCTCCAAGAAAAACCAATCTAGTTGGCCAAACCAAACCAAGCTATGGACCCATAGGTCTATGGTAAACTACTCGCGCGCTTCATCGGAAGGGCAATAGAGTTGATGTAGAAGCCCTCCGTGATTGAATCCCCCTCTGGCAGGATGTAGGAAAAGGCCCCTAGATGGGATTTCACGGGTACAAAAGGTTGCGGCGGTGGAAAAGTGTTTTCGTGCATGCCTCTATTGGTTTGGGTATAAATGGGTCTATATAGGCGAAAGAATTAGGCCAGGAAGTGCACGAGGGGCCCACAAGGGTGTGCGTCGCGCCATACCCCCCTGGGCGCGCCCTCCGTCCTTGTGGCCACCTCGTGGCTCCACTGACTTCATCTCCAAGTCTCCTAGTTGTCTTTTGGTCCAAGGAAAACCATCTCAAAAAACAAGGAAAAAACAGAAACTGGCACTAGGCTCTAGGTTAATAGGTTAGTCCCAAAAAATAATATAAAAAAATTATAAATAAGTTGGAGACGTATGAAGCATCCCCAAGCTTAATTCCTGCTCATCCTCGAGTAGGTAAATGATAAAAACTAATTTTTTGATGTGGAATTCTATCTAACATATTTATCCATGTAATACTTCTTTATTGTGGCATGAATGTTTAGATCCATAAGATTCAAAAAAAAGTTTAATATTGACATAAAAACAATAATACTTCGAGCATACTAACAATGTAATTATATCTTCTCAAAATAACATGGCCAAAGAAAGTTTATCCCTAGAAAATCATATAGTTTGGCTATGTTCCATCTTCATCACACAAAATATTCAAATCATATACTTTTGATGTTCTCAAACTCTTTCAACTTTCACGCTATACATGAGCGTGAGCCATGGACATAGCACTATAGGTGGAATAGAAGATGGTTGTGGAGAAGAAAAAAAGAAGGAGATAGTCTCACATAAATTAAATATATCAACGGGCTATGGAGATGCCCATAAATATATATAAATGTGAGTGAGTAGGGATTGCCATGCAACGGACGCATTAGAGCTATAAGTTTATGAAAGCTCCAAACTAAAAACTAAGTGGGTGTGCATCCAACTTGCTTGCTCGTGTAGACCTAGGGAAATTTGAGGAAGCCCGTCATTGAAATATAAAAACCAAGTTCTATAATGAAAATTTCCCACTAGTATATGAAAGTGATGACATAGGAGACTCTCTATCATGAAGATCATGGTGCTACTTTGAAACACAAGTGCGGTAAAAGGGTAGTAACATTGCCCCTTTTATCTTTTTCTCTCATTTTTTTCCTTTTTTGGGCCTTCTCTTTTTTTATTTCCTCACATGGGACAATGCTCTAATAATGAAGACCATCACACTTTTGTTTACTTACAACTCAAAAATTACAACTCGATACTAGAACAAAATATGACTCTATATGAATGCCTCTGGTGGTGTACCGGGATGTGCAATGACTCAAGAGCGACATGCATAAATTATGAATGGTGGCTTTGCCACAAATACGGTGTCAACTACATGATCATGCAAAGCAATATGACAATGAGGATCTGTGTCATAATAAACGGAACGGTGAAAAGTTGCATGGCAATATATCTTGGAATGGCTATGGAAATGCTATAGTAGGTAGGTATGGTGGCTGTTTTGAGGAAGGTATATGGTGGGTTTATGGTTCCGGCGAAGGTTGTGCGGTACTAGAGAGGCTAGCAATGATAGAGGGGTGAGAGTGCGTATAATCCATGGACTCAACATTAGTCGTAAAGAACTCACATACTTATTGCGAAAATCTATTAGTCATCGAAACAAAGTACTATGTGCATGCTCCTAGGGGGATAGATTGGTAGGAAAATACCATCGCTCGTCCCCGACCGCCACTCATAAGGAAGACAATCAAAAAATATCTCGTGCTCCAACTTCGTTACAAAACGGTTCACCATACGTGCATGCTACGGGACTCACAAACCTCAACACAAGTATTTCTCAAATTCACAACTACTCACTAGCATAACTCTAATATCACCATAATTATATCTCAAAACAATCATAAGGTATCAAACTTCTCATAGTATTCAATGCACTTTTGTATGAAAGTTTTTATTATATCCCTCATGGATGCCTATCATATTAAGACTAAATTTACAACCAAAGCAAATTATCATGCTGTTTAAAGACTCCCAAAATAATATAAGTGAAGCATGAGAGTTCATCAATTTCTATAAAATAAAACCATCACCGTGCTCTAAAAAGATATATGTGAAGCACTAGAGCAAAATTGCCTAGCTCAAAAGATATAAGTGAAGCACATAGAGTATTCTAATAAATCACGATTCATGCGTGTCTCTCCCAAAAGGTGTGTACGGCAAGGATGATTATGGCAAACTAAAAAGAAAAGACTCAAATCATACAATATGCTCCAAGGAAAACACATATCATCTGGTGAATAAAAAATAGCCTAAAGTAAAGTTACCGATAAACGAAGATGAAAGAGGAGATGTCTTACGGGGCATCACCAAGCTTAGGCTCTTGGTTGTCCTTGAATATTACCTTGGGGTACCATGGGCATCCCCAAGCTTAGGCTCTTGCCACTCATTATTCCATAGTCCATCAAATCCTTACCCAAAACTTGAAAAACTTCACAACGCAAAACTCAACAAAAAATCTTATAAGCTCCTTTAGTATAAGAAAATAAATCACCACTTTTGGTACTGTTGTGAACTCATTCTTTATTTATATAGGTGTAATACATACTGTATTACAACTTTTCCTTGGTTAATACCCCCCGATACTACCCACAAATTCATCAAAATAGACAAACAACACATAGAAAACAGAATCTGTCGAAAACAGAACAGCCTGTAGCAATCTGTAAGTCTCGAATACTTCTATAAATCCAACAATTCTGAACAATTAGGAAAACCTAAGCAATTTGTTTATTAATATTCTACAAAAAGAATCAATATTTTATCGTACTTCTGCTAAAAATGAAAATTAATTTTCTAGGCGCAAAAGTTTTTGTTTTTCAGCAAGATCAAATCAACTATCACCGTAAGCTATCCCAAAGGATTTACTTGGCACAAAGACTAATTAAAACACAAAAACACATCTAACCAGATGCTAGATGAATTATTTAATGCAAAGAAGGACCTAAAAAGTAAGAACAAAAATAAAATTGGGTTGCCTCCCAACAAGCGCTATTGTTTAACGCCCTTAGCTAGGCATACAACACGAATAGATTATACGTATTGTCATCTTTGGTACGCAATCCATAAGTGGCTCTAATGATAGATTCATATGGAAATTTAATGTTATTTCTTGAAAATTGTTCAATGCCTTTTCTTAACGGAAATTGAAATCTAATGTTTCCTTCTTTCATATCAATAATTTCACCAATCGTTCTAAGGAAAGGTCTAGCAAGAATAATAGGACATGTAGGATTGCAATCTATAGCAAGAACAATGAACTCTACAGGAACATAATTTCTATTTGCAATAATATGAGCATCATTAATCCTTCCCATGGTGTCGGTGGAAACGACACCTATGGAATCACTTGGATCCCTTCTACGGTTGACGGGCACGGGGTTGTGCAAAGAGTGGGTCTGTCGGTCAGCACAAGGATCGTTTACCCAGGTTCGAGCCGCGGAGACGGGTAATGCCCTAGTCCTGCTTTGATGTATATTTGAGTGTTCTTGAGTTCTTGAACTAGCTACGGTGTGTGTCTAGTTCCAAAGATCCGAATCCCCCTCAAGTATGCCTCGGGCATCCTTTCATAGACAAAAAGAGGTTGCCAAAGTGGCACACAGGAGGTGAAAAGGTGTATAGTGGTCGAGTCTATCCTCTGTCATCGTCAGAAAAACACATTTAATGCGCTGCCGACGTGCCCCTCTTGCTTTATTGGGGATAGCACGGAAACTCGTCCCAGCTGTAGCCGCCCCGCCTGGCTCCGACGCCCGTCCGAGCTGACGAGGCGTTGTAGCGCCACGTTGGCTGGCTGCTGGGTTGGCGTGGTGGCGGAGCCTTCACGAAGATCTGCATGCCACCATGCAGGTGCTTGCTGAGTCGGTGTGGAGGAAGCACGCTGCCACGTAGACGCCTGCCCAACTGGTTGAGCTAGCAGCTGCATGGGAGCGGTGGTGGAGTCTTGGGAGATGTGGGCCTGGCTGCGGCCCTGCAGATGTCCTCGGCAAGAGTCTTGCCAGGGGCCCAGCATGGGTCTTGCCGTGGCACCGCGGTCATCCCCGGCAAGGATCTTGCCAGGGGTCTCGTGGATTTCCTTGGCAAGGATCTTGCTAAGGATCGTCGTCTTCTGGTTCTCATCTGATCTTGCGTATTTATGATCTCCACAAAGATCTGCATGGCACCATGGAGGTGCCTCCCGAGCCTTGGTTCCAATATGGTTGATGCCGTTGGAACCCCTTGGCTCAAGGGCGGCACGCTCTGCTGGCATTGAGCAAGTTGCCCCGGCAATGCTCTTGCCGGGGCAGCGGTCCACTTCGCTCCCTCGCTCTTTGTGTCTCTGGTCTTGGCTTCGCTTCGGTTGTCTTGCGCTCCGGCATCCCTCCTCTGCCCTGCTTAGTGCGGCCGTGGGTGCGGCTCAGACTACCCGTGCAGAAGTAAAGGGGTGCAAAAGGAGAGCCCCTACTTTTGTACACCAACAGGAGCCCCCGGGCCTAGGCCACACATAAGCACGACGCATTGTTGGGCTAGGCCCAGAACGGTGCGCGGGCAGGCAGGGCGAATTTTTACTGCAGTAACTTTTCCACTACCGGGAAAAGGCCTACTAGTGGCGCACCTGTTTTAGCTACTAATGTCTCACTACAGGTGCGCCACTAGTACCATGTCATTATTATTTTTTACTAATGGCGCACCACAGGTGCGCCATTAGTATAGCCCACGGTGCACCATTAGTATGCCTCCCAGGGGCCACATTTACCCATGTGCTTTGGCATACTAATGGCGCACTGGTGGATGATGCGCCATTAGTGTGCTCTGGCTTACTAATGGCGCACTATGTGGTGGTGCGCCACTAGTATGAATATAGCTAGCACCACGCAGCAACAACAGATTCATCGAATACAATAGAAGATTAGTCTCTGAATACAATTCATCATATTAGTCTCTGAATTTAAAATACCGAACAAAGTTAGAACATTACATGTCTCGAAACCGCGAGTAGTGAGTTTGTCTTCACATTACAAGTCGATATCGATCATCTAAACTACCATCACATAGAAGAGAGCTACGGTCATCACGATGAGCATAATCGCGGTGAAACTGGTCTTCATCCGGTTCCTCCAACGCTCCCTCCTCTCTCCCGCTAGATAGCACGCGTATCTAACTTCTGCCTCCGCCCTAGTGGTGTACCCTTTGTAACTGTTACCGCTGAAATGGTGAACCTGTCTCCGACACTCCTCCCAGTCGTCGTAGACTCCGGGAACCTTACCCTTGTACACGACATACGACGGCATCTCTATGCACTAGCCAAACAAAACGTTAGTAACAATTCACAGACAATACATAAGCAATTTCTAAGTATGCAACAAAAGGATCGAAAGAGAAAAGAAACACATTAATAGCATCGATTACAGCTAAGTTGAACGACTGTCCAAACCAAAGAGACATACAAGTTCATTAAAGTTTAATTACAACATGAGCCAATCGATGTTTCAAAACTACACATAGCATCACTACTTTCGACTCGACTCAAGGGACCGGAGCGTGGATGAAGCCGCCGTCTCTCATGATGGTCATGAAAATCGCGGGCGTTGTCAGCCTGCATTTGTAGAGTTGTGTATATCTCACTATTGGACGGGTGATTTCTAAGGTTGAACTACCCCGAGGTACGAAGGACATCTTGATGGATGATTTCCGCAAACTCCGGCTGGATGCGAAAGAATTCTTGTCTGATGTCCGCGTCCTGGATTGCCGACAAGCTCGCGGCCCAATCTTTGAGATTATTTGGTAGCAGAAGGTGATTATGGTCCCGTACGATCGCCCGCATGTGATGGAGGGCGTAGTAGGCATCCTTCTGACCGCCAGGCGGCTGCTTGACGCAGCAGAATGTCGTATTGTTGCTTAACACGTGCTTGCCGTACTTATGAACTGGCCTGGTGAAGGTGCTTCCAGATTTGGCGTAGCCGGGGAGAAAATCATCAAGAACTTTCTTGATATTTGTGTAGTCTTTCTTTGACTGACGGTCTGAGTCGAAATACGTGGCCATGGAATATTTTGGGATTAAGAGGTGAGTGTGCAATTTGTGTCACAGCACAAAACACGGAATGTTAGAAAAAAAACGATCGAAATCAAAGAAATCATATGTTACGGGGCGGTTGAGGGGATGACTTACTCGGGAAAGTAAGGCACGAGGAAGTTATCCTTATCTGGGTTTGCCAGAATGACGCCTTCGAGGTAAGAACTCACGACTTGCCGGTCCCCAGCGCTGCTCAAGATCTTGGCACGCTTGTAGAAGGGGTCTACTATCACGATGTCCTGGGTCTTGTCTCTAATGATCCGCATCTCCATACTCAGCAAAATAGCCGAACGAAGGTGTAGTGCAGCAGATGAAGGTTAAACATAGCGAAGATGTCATCAAACCATAGGACGATCGTACCCCCGATGGAGTTATCCACAAAGCCCTTTCCCTCTGGCACCTTGTCCACGAATACCGGGTATGCCACGTCATTCTCTCTGACACGCCGCTTCTCCAAAGAAAGAACACTGTCATGCAGACTCCGCATAGCACCGGTTGCAGCATTGAGCTTATTAGTCGGTATCATCGGCCTACCCGCCACATGCACCCTCCTCGAGATATCCTTAGGTGAATGTGGCCCATCATGAGCACGGATCGTACTCGGTGCTGGCTGGCTCGCACCCTTGTTACTCTTTCTTTTCCGTCCCTTCTTCTTCTGCTGTAATGGGACCGAGTTCTGCTCACAGACCGCCTTCTTGAGTGTGTTGGGGCTAATAATATTTCGCACCTCGGCTATCTGAGGCTCGGTGAAGTCGGCAGCTGGAGGCGTCTCCTGAGAACTGAACGCCAGACGACGCATGTTGCAATTGGGTTTCTCCGCGGTACCAGCTAGATCGCGATCGTCTTTTGTAGGGTTTGGTTCTTGAGAAGGAGGCCCCAAGAATTCGTCATCGTACCCATGTTCGGAAAAGTACTTATCGAGTTGGTAAATGTACCGTCGTCGTTGTCGTTGTCGTCCGGATCCTGTGCCATATGCATGTTCGGATCCTGTGCCATAGGGATGTCCGGCATGTCCGGTAGCGTTGCGGTGGTCTTGCCATGGCTTGGCGCCGGCACGACTGGCGGTGTTGTCTTTGGGGTGGTGTCCCCATCACCCAAACGAATCTGGCTCTTTGGCCAAAGCACGGGCCAGCTTAGGCAGGCGCTGAGGGTCATCACATCATCTTCGTCGGCCCCGGTAGGTCGAATCGGAGGTAACAACTCGTCGCAGCCTGGCAGCACCCGAACCAGTTGAACCCTGTACACGGTGGGTGGCATCGGATTACCGTGGAACACGGGGTTGCCCGGTTGAACGATTCTGCCCTTGGCGACATCGACCAACTCGTCGTTCACGAAGTGCAGCAGAGTGCACGGAACGTCGGCGGCGCCCTGCAAAAACATGTTGGGTGTTAGGGATGACCAGTCAAAGGCAGGGAGATGAAGTCCTCGGCCGAGAGGCTTAATTAGTTACCGTTATGATGGCGTCGAGCTCGGCTAATGTCGAGGCACCACCAACGGCGGGCGTGCAATTGACGGAGGGGTAGCTTGCTGCCGAGGTGCCGGCCGGCGTACACCCGGGTGCATTAAGCTCCAATGCCCATGCCGGCGTCGGAGACACCAATGCCGCCTCCGCTGGAGACACCGATGGCGCCGCCTGCGCATTGTGCGAGGTGCTGGCCGTGAAGCTGGGAATCGGGGGCGGCCCCTGTTGGCCGCCCGCAATCCACGTCGTCATCCCATGAATCAAGGTAGGCATAATGCCGGTGAGCGTCGATCCCAGTTGTTGTTGCACTTTCTATTGGACAATCTCCAGAATCCGCGCCACTTGTGCCTTGAGTTCTTGAACCTCGCGTGACTGGCTTTCCGAGCTGGTCTTTCTCTCCTTTCGCCCACCAGCGTTATAGTATGACGACCATTTTGTGGACAAGCCTTTGCCGGCCACACAACCAGCTGATGATGGCTTACTGAGCTTATCCTTGTTTTTCATTACGTTCAACGCCCTATTTAGATTGCTTTCCCAAGGGGTGCTCTGAGCCGACCCCGCGCTACTGCTTTCAGCTGCGGAAGTAATGTGAACCATTTAGAAATTTGGCTTCATTAATTAGAATGCAACCATATGGAGCTAATTACGCGGGGGTGTATTCCTTACCAGAACAAGCTCAAGCGCCCTGGTCTTCGGATCCGTGGTAAGCTCCTTTGTTACCGGGTCCTCCTTGTACCGGGCCCTGACATAGTTCCTGGTCTGCTTGTCACGGTATTTCTTGAAGCGGGGTGGTAGGCCTTGCTCGGCACACTCCGCGTCCTCCTTGTCCCATATAGGCTCTGCCACTCTATAACCGCCGGGACCCAGCTTGCATTCCCCTAAGTTCAAATCCCGCATTTCTTTCCCCCATTGACTTGATTTGGAGGTTGCGCTGCTCTCGCACTTGATCTTGAACTCCTTGTAGTCATCTTCGCTGATCGAAGGATTTTTCGCCTTGATCTTCTCATAACAATCACCTTTGTCAATCATTCTCTTCACCGCGCTTCTCCAAGCAGGCAGGGCCGTGCTCATCATCGTGAGGGCGGCACTGTTCACTTTATTCCCTGAGAGGCGTGTGTTTACAAAGTCAGCGGGGAACTTGTATCGTTCGTGCAGCTTTGTGAAGAGGAGGTTGCGCAAATTCCGTCGGTCCTTATGCCTTAGGTTCTCAGTGTTGATCGAGACGGTGCTCTGGAGAATGCACCCGAGCTGAAGCGAGTACCCCTTGACTAATTCTTTGGGCGCCGTTTGATGCCCGTCGGAGGTCACTTGAGTAAATTCCTCCTTGACGGTGCGGAGCACGTTCGGGCGCCGGTCCTTCCCTTGCCTCTTCGGTTGGCTTCCATCTGTGCGTGTGCTGCCATCATCAGTGGTGGCATCCTCGGTGGCACCATCAGTGGTGGCATCCTCGGCGGCACCATCAATGGTGTCATCCCCGACGCCACTAGGGGTTGTGTAGTCAGGATCGGTGTCTTCCGCGGTGTCCTCATAGCGGTGAGGTTCTTCCTCCATCTCCTAGGATAGCTCCCAGAATTGCTTGCCACCCGAACCACCGGCCTCATCGTTGTGGGCCATGTTTCGCTCTAAATAGGAAAATAGTTTGGTCAAAAAGTTGGTTATTGTCAAGGAACAAGATCATGGTCTCATCATTTAGGTTTTGTCGACACTAAGGCATCCTAAAAGCTAAGCTTTCATCATTTAGGTTTTTATCGACACCAAGGCACCCTAAAAGCCATGGTTTTATAATTTAGGGTTTGTCAACGCTGAGGCCCATGCATAACACAAGAGGCAGTTGATCCTACTTAATTAAGTACTAAGATACCCCAGCCCATGCATTAGTAGGAATTACCACATATGTCCAATTTTTAGCAAAGTCATGCTAAAATTCACGGAAAATTTCAGCATGACCTTTGCTGAATATAGGACATATGGAGTACCCGAATTTGCCGAAACGGAAGTTAAGAGACATTCCGGAAAACTCAAGGGCCTCTTGGGGTACCTGCAAAATCATCACGACACGATGGTCGGAGACAAAACCCAGCAAACTAGCACCACAATGTGCCTCCACATTCATATGGATGAAAAGGCCACAGACCATATGGTCCTCTGCTTTCATATGGACAAAAATCAGCTCAACTTATGTGAGCTTCCATTCCAGATCTAATAGGTCACCCAACAAAAAATCATCAATAGTTTTAGTTGGAAAAAATCATGGATTGTTGTTAACTGAAAATTAGTGAATGAAACTGTTGCTGATCATGGATTACTGTTAATTAAAAATAGAGCATCTGGCTTGTCTTATCATGTTCACTAAGTCCACAAAAATGAATAGGGTCAGTAAAATTGAAGGACTCAACAATGAACATGGTTCAGAGCTCACTACACTACACTACATCGTGCAATGGTTCAGACCTCACTACACTAGAACAAGCTCACTACACTACATTACACTACACATGCTTAAACTCTGAACTTAAACAAACACCAGCAATGCCAGACCAAGACTTTGCTGGAAAATTCTAAGAAGTATTTATGAGTTTTAGCTGACCTGAGGAACTCTGCAAGAATGGTTAGGTACCCCTGATAAATGCAGTAAAACAGAAGGCAATGCAATATGTAAACTACCTCTGTTTCCAGGAAACAAGAGTTATCATCAGTTTAGTTTGGTTACACCTCAAAATTCAGTTTAAAATTTGTTCTTCCACTCAAATACAGAGCACTTTTTGAACTCCCAGAAAAGGTGGACACCTGGTATGAACAACTAAACAAATCTTGTTCATTTAAATGGGGTAACACAGATCATGCACACCGGAAAAGAGATTCTCCATGCGGAAACACTATAACTTTACATGGAAATAGGCAGTGCCATGAACTTCATGCCGGCTTTCTACAACACCGGCAGCCGCTACACCCCGGCGCCGCACGCCG
>NW_024119433.1:0-12965 GCF_003073215.2 Triticum urartu
GGAGTTGCGTTTAATTATATCCAATAAATCCCATTTAAATTCAATAGTCTTCATCATAAAAGAGCCAACACAAGAAGTATCGAGCATGGTGCGGTTGTTTTCAGAAAGCCGAGCATAAAAGTTTTGAATAATTGTTTCTCTTGGGAGCTCATGATTGGGGCATGAACATAACATTGATTTAAGCCACCCCCAAGCTTGAGCGATTCTTTCTCCTTCGTGAGGCCAAAAATTATATATATATATATAATTGCGATCACGATGAACAAGATGCATCGGATAATACTTTTGATGAAATTCTAATTTCAATCTTCTATAGTTCCATGATCTCGTATCATGACATAGCCTACACTACAAAAAAATACACTTCCGTGATGATACATGTTTGTCACAGTAGGTCGCGTTTTTTGTCATGCATGTACATCCATGACAAATTTATGACAGAATCAAGATAGTCATACCTATGCTGTCGTAGAAGTGTTCCATGACATTACCAAAATTATCATCACGGAAGTGTCCACTTCCATGACGATAAATCACGCGTCACAGAAGTGCTTTTGTCAAGGGTGACCGACACGTGGCATCCACCGTAACGGAATGCCGTTAAGCTATCAGTTCGGGTTTTGGATCCGATAACCCGTTAACAGCCCCGACCAATGGGAAATTTCCACGTGTAAAATTCTTATTGGCCGAAAGAAACACGTGTCAGCTCGTCAGTGGGTCAGATAGGCGCCTATGATATGTCCATTTAGCTTACAAAGCCGGCCCGTTTAGCTTACAAAGCCGGCCTGTTTGACTTGGTCAAAAGTTAACGGGCTGGCCCATTTTACGGCCCGTTAACTCACGGCCCGTTAGGCCCTAAAGGAAATCGGCCCAACAACGTCATGTGGGCCGTCGAATATAATACCAGCGCATTTCACTTTCGGCCCATGTATGGCCCACGACGTCTTTCGGCCCATATGAGGCCTTCATATCTTTCAGCCCATTACAGGCCCACGGTGAGTCTAGCCCATAATGAACAGTAATTTTCTTTATACCCATTAACGGCCCGTGATTTACATGGGCGTTTCCAGCTTGTGTTAGCTTTCAGCCTATTGACGGCCCATACGTTCGTGGGCTCCTTTTCGGCCCTCGATTACTTCCGGCCCGTTACTGGCCTGTTCTCCTAATGGGCCAAATTCGGCCCATGGCAAGAGTCGGCCCGTTATTGGCCTGTTCCACTAATGGGCCAAATTCGTCCCATGGAAAGAGTCGGCCCGTTACTGGCCTGTTACCCTAATGGGCCAAATTCGGCCCATGGCAAGGGTCGGCCCGTTTCTGGCCTGTTAACCCATTGCGCCATTTCCAGCCCGTCCTATATTCTGGCCCATTAACGACCCGTTATGCCTGTGACAGAATTAAGCCTTTGCTGTCCTACGGCCTGTTAACGGCCTGTTACCATGCTGGGCCGATACCAATTACGCCCGATTATGGCCCATGTAGACACATTTATCCGACGGCCCGAGGCCCACCGATTACAGGCCCATTTATCGACGGCCAGTAGGAGACCCATGGATCCTACGGCTCGTATTTGGCCCATGGTAGTTGCGGCCACTAGCAAACCAGGGAAAAAGAAGACTAGGAAATAAATAAGGCCAAAACTAACGCTAGGCTATTAAGGCGATTGCACAGATTACATCCACTCGGCATCAAAGATCGCCACCAGTGCAAATATAGGGAAAACCCTACACTATACAAAAATGGCTTGCTGTTTTCTTCAAGCGGAGGCTGCACGTTAAGTATAAATTTTGTATCGCACCAAAACAAATTACAACTATATAACAAAAGGAAGTTTGGCATAAAACTTAATAGTCTAGCAGATAAATGCACCGCCAGAAGTTCAGAAGCTCAGTCCATTTAACCTGACTTTTACGTTTTCATGCTGTATTGTCCGATGGAGCACCATAACCTCGCCTTCATTTCCCCTAGGCTCCTGAACAACATAGCAAATGTGTGATAGTCTGGTTTCAAAACCATGCATATCTTAACGACATTGAGCAATGTTTCTCCTTGTTTCACAAAGGGTCTCTGTTAGGGAATGGACTAGTGTCCGGAGCGCAGATACAACATTGCTTTGAGCTTGCATATCTTGATCATGAGGCAGTTTGGATGATATTGCCTTAACAACCAACCCAGTATTACGCAGGAACGTGCTTTTGGCACTGTTAGTGGACAGGTACTGACCCACTGCAGCAAGAGCTGACATTGCGGTTATAGTTGCCTCGCCACCTTCAGAAGGTGGCTGTTCCACCATTTTTTCCATAGCTCGCTGAAAAGTTGAGGTTTTACATTAGTAGTACTAGAACAGAAGATATTAAGGAGGCAGCAAAACCAAACAAAATACCTTTGGTCTATATACAGAACTTATTCTGGTGAACCCATGTAAAATATTAGTTGTATTTTATTGCAAAGTACATAATAAAACCAGGTTCCAAACATATGACCATGTACCATCGCTAATGTATTGTCTATTTCTTCACATTGTATTGAGGGCTAAGGATGAAGAGACGAAGTTTATAATATGGTAAGCATAGTATGACGTCATTCATATCACAAAACAACTGAGAACAGACAAACAGGCAATTGTAACGTTGTGTCGGCAAGTCCAGCACCGAACTAGATTACGGCTCAAGATCAAAGGAACATCACTCCTCTCTTTTAAACCTTGTAACGTGCAATGATACGCTAAGACAATTGTGCATAAAATAGAAAAGAGTAATAGACATTGGCTGCAAACCATGCAGTTCAAGGCACAAGTCAGAGTAAGTAGTAGTTAAAAGGCATGAGGATTAAGGTCTTACAACATCGGCTTTGACTGGTGTAGTCATGCCCTTCTTCTTGCTGGTGTGACAATCCTTGAAGATTTCCACAGCATTTGGTTCAGGTACTTTTTGGTCTTTGCGGGCTTTCCTCTGCATTTGGAACAAGTCAATATAGATCTGATAATATGCATGGTACAGCGAAAAGAGTGAAACAACAGCTAATTACAAGAGCCTCGCAGTGTGCAATATAGCTACGAGATCCTGTCGTTTGTTGGAATTTCACTTTCGTATGGTTGGCCTTGTTCTTTGAACAGTTCACCTACAAGAAGATAGATTTGTGTGGCACATGCGTAAGTAGGACTTCAACATGTGATCTGATGACATATATATAATGTACCTGATACTTCGGATCGGACCAGTGTTTAACGAGGCCTCTCCAGTCTTCATCAGATATATTTTCCACTGGAGATGTTTGGGCAAGTTCACTGTTAGCCTTGCCTTCAAAGTGAGTTTTCGTCAAGTTATACCGATACTATCGTACAGCAGACTTGAAAACATGGGCGCAAGCTTGTCTGGTTGCATCATCTTGGCTATCCAACTTGAACCTCATATGTTGAAAATTATGGGAGTCTCATTATCAGCAACCTAGAAAGTATTGGACAGAGCAAGACGATATTACTAGTTTCCATACATAACCATACTTACAGATAAATGGTCGAGGAAGATGTTGAACTGGTTTCGTCTTTGCCATTCCTGTACTGAATCCATGTTGGGAGGATACGTACATGACACCTAACTGCAACTGCTGCCTCTGATAGTAACTTGGCTGACTCTATAGCATCACATGGCCTTTTTAAACCTACCTCAAAACAGATCTCCATTCTTCCTCCTCTAGATTTAGTTAACTTATCGAGCATTATCCCTGATGTTTGTTTCCTCTTGCGCCTAGGTGCTAGTCCAACAACAAACATAGGAAGTGTTAGTGTACATCAAAATGTGAGACTACATATAAAGAAGCATGCAAATGTAACTTGACTCCAGCAACTACCTTCTTGCTGTTGAAGCTCACAAGGTTCATCTGATATTGCCAACTCGTCTTGTGTCAAGAGCGCTTGGGAAGTAGTGTCAGGTGGCAAGGGAGCTTGGGAATGTGCTGCTAGCTCAGTTGACGCACGAGTACGTCGTGCAGCTCGTAGTACTGTGGTAGGTGTTGCAAGAACTAGGGCTGTCTCTGCTTGTTTGGTGGCAGCTATTTGTATCTGTTTGTATTTTTTTGCAACTCATGTAGCATGGGATGCCGTGTTTGTAGAATTTTATGCTGGACTTTGACCTTCTATTGCACCATCAGTACCAGCAGAATCTGCAGGATTCATCCGCTTCTCATTCCCTGCCATTCTGTGTTTCTTCCTCTTTCTCTGTGCCATGTTAAGTTAAGCCGACAAGAAAAACGAATAACAATTTAGTTCTTCAGAACAAATTGATGCGTGATGCAGACGAACTGAACTTTGATGTTAGACAACCACATGATAGGAGGATGTAATATGTATGAAAAACAGGACGGAAGAGATAACCAGAACTATGATGTGTAAACTAAGAAGAAGACATTTCACCAAATTAGAAGCAATGCAATGGAACATAGACACCATATGAAAGATGCTACAAATATCGCTCTGCCAGGTTAACAGTGTCTCATCATAAATGGCGTTTAAACAAATGTGAAGCAGTACAAGAAATAAATCATATGCAAGATGCAAACAACATCACACTACCATGTTAGAGGTCTCTCGTCATTAGTGCCATTGCATATTCACAGCATTGCATATTCACAGCTTATGATGTGTAAACTAAGGAGAAGACATTTCAACAAATTAGAAGCAATGAAAGCTAGACACCATATGAAAGATGCAACGCATATCACTCTACCAAGTTAAAACTATCTCGTCATAAGTGCCATTTCAACAAATTAGTAGTACAAGCTAGAAAAGAATGTGAGATGTAACCTATATCACACTCCGATGTCAAACATGTCTTATGATAAGTGATTGTTGCAGGTTACACAACAGTAGTAATTTGATGTAAGAACATGGTGTGATAGACAGATATTGTATGTTCTAGAAACAGGAACATGTGTCTTATTCAAGTATAATGTGTAAAGTAAGCAGCTGGAATTTAACAAAATTAGAAGGAATACAAGCTAGACATCACACATAACATGCAACCACATATAACAGTGCCAAGTTAGAGGGAGCACCAGTGATGCTGCACTAGGGGAGACGTGCTCATCATAAACACAGCTTTGCTGAGTGTCTATGCATGTGTTGTCTTGGAAATCATCTTGGGGGTGTGGAGGAGTAGAAACTATAGAGGCCCTCCGCTCGGAAGGAGCACCTTTATCCGCTGCCGTGCTAACTTCCTTCCGCTTTATTAATTTTGAATTGTCAAGTAAAACCGACAAGAAAAAGCAATAAAATTCTCTCTTCAGAACTCATTCATGCATGATACTGACAATCACTACATTGATGTAAGGAAAACACATGATACCAGGATGGAATATGTACGAAAAACAGGGCGGCATGGCATGTTCACAACTGTTTATGTAAACTAAGTAGAAACCATTCCAGCAAATAAGAAGCAATGCAAGCTAGACACCACATGAAAGATGCAACCAATATGACTCTGCCAAGTTAAAAGCGTCCCATCATAAATGGAATTGCAACAAATTAGAAGCAGCGCATGCTATAAATCATATGAAAGATGCAACTAATATCACACTGCATATACTAAAGGTGTCTCGTCATGTTGATTGATGCGGGATACAAAACAAATCAATAGTTTTATGTAAGGACATGCTTAATAGATAGATGTACTATGTACTAAATACAGGAAGGCATGTCACATTAACAGGTATAATGTATAAGCTAAGCAGACTAGCACATGCAGTTTAACCAGATTGGAAGAATTACAATATAGACACCATATGCAACATGCAACCACATATCACGCTGCCAAGTTAGAGCAAGCACCTGCGATGCTAGTGTAGGGGAAATGCTGTAATCAACTACAGAGCTACGTTCACTATCTTCATGTAGCATTTCTGTTTCTTGAGAATCATGTCGGGAGGCTGACGCTACATTCTTTAAATGAGGAGTAGTCCCCTTGCCTGCCTGCCTCATCATAAGTGATTGATGAGGGATACACAAGAACATTAGTGTGATGTAAGAACATGGTTAATACACAGATGTACTAGTATGTACCAAAAACAGAAAGGCATGTCATATTCAAAGGTATAATGTGTAAGCTAAGCAGATGCAATTTAACCAAATTGGAAGCAATACAAGCTAGACATCCGGCTGGAGTGGTGAGCATGATCATCTAGGACCAGAGAGCCTGGTGGGAGGCGGGCTACTTCGCCACCATCGCAGATTTTAGTTGGCTTCCAGGTGATGCCTATCTTTGCTGGGCTTGTCACTGGCTCGGCCAGTGCCCTGACTAGCTATTTGTCTTCTAGTGCTCACGGGATGGTGGTTCATGTAAAAAATATCTTTCCTTATCTTATCGACTTCGGCCTTTCGAATACAAGCTAGACACCATATGGAACATGCAACCATATATGACACTGCGAAGTTAAAGCAAGCACCTGGGATGGTGGTTCATTGCGAGCGAGGTCATCAACTCCAGAGCTACGTTCCCCGTCTCCATCTGCTGACACTGCACCCTTTAAAGCGTTGAAACGTGTCTTGCCTAGCCGCAGACCGAGCTGGAGCGACTTATCTCTTTTCTTTTTGGCTTCTCTCATGGCAGCAGAGTCTTAAATACCCTTGCATAAAAACACAACAGTGAGAGTAAGGGTGAAGTGTGTGCAGAACTAGTGCACTATAAAAGTAGCAGATAGCAGGTGGCTGAAAAATAAATGATAGGAGACATATGATAGCTCTACAACATTGCATGGCAAACAAAATTAGATTCTACTCGGTATGATTTTGTAATATATGAGCACAGGAAATGCAGGTAGTCCTCCAGCACACCACCACATGTGGTCATATCCAAGATAATAGTCGACTGAAAATAAATAGGTCTGTCGATTTTTTTAATGAATCGTCCGATCTATAAGGAATGGGTAGATGGCCTTCGTCTACCTCCCGCCAGTCACTGTTGACGATCTTTCTCGAACTGCCAGCGACCACCGGCCTAGACCCCTGCCTCCGCCGCCCGCCCTCCGATCAACCTCACACCACCGCCGTGCTTAGCAGTGCCCCCAGGCCATCCCTTTAATCCCGGCCGACCTCCAGATCGGGCGCCAGTAGCTCTAGGCCTCACACGCCCCTAAGATAAACACCAAGGCGCTGCTTCCCTGGCGTAATAGGCGTACTAGCGCTTGTTACACCGGGGAATGCTTCCGTTAATTGGGAATCAACTGGCCAGAAATTGAAATTCAGGGGGGCGACGGACCTCTAGCTAAGGTGAAATAGTATATGAGGAGAAACCTTGTGCATCGCGAGTTACTGGGAACATCTAGTATCAAGAAGAAGCGGTCAACTAGTGTCTTCTATGGGATGAATACCGTGCGAGCAGAGACGTAAGATTTGCACGAATAAGGGAAGAGGAGTACCTTTTTCGGTTGCCGGTGTGGTCACCTCCACAAGTCGCGCCGATTTTCTTCTTTTTACCAGGGAAACCGATGTTCTGGAGGGTGCAGGCTTGGACGAACCCATGGCCAAATTGTTGACTGTGTTGCCGTGGCCGTATGTCGGCGGAGGGGAAGCAGATCCGAGGTGGCGAAGGACGGCGTAGCAGGAACAGCTCCGGCACGGTGGAGGGTGGCGAAGTTGGAGCTGCAGCGGTGAGGCGTAGGACAACGTGCTTGAACTGGCTTAGGTACGGACGGCTCGGCCTCGGATTCAACTACTAGCCGTGGAGGGCGTTGTGGTTGAGGTTGCGGTGGACGACGACGTCGGGGTATCGGCTCCGGCGTGATGGAGGAGGGCGGCGGTTGTTGGGTGGGATGGGGTGGCGGACGGAGGACGCCGGGGTTTCGCAGCTGGTGGAGAGGTAGTTTTGGCGCCCACGGAGTACGAATGGGGAATCAGACGGGTGGGGGGAACCATGTTTCGGTCTGGGACGCGCTTGTTTTTTGCTTTTTTGAACAGAAGATGGCACGCGCTTCTTTGAAATTTGGGGAAAGTACAAACTTTGCCCCCCTCTTAAATTTCGGACCGACTGCGGGTTGGGGGTAGGATGGTAATCCCAGGTGTCCCAAATAGTGGGCGGGAGCGATTTCGGCCGCGCGGATGTGTGCTTAGGCGGCCATTGTGTACGAATGTTTTTCGGATGCGGTTGCATGGCGTCTAGATGAAGCTACAAACCTACCCCGGTTTAGACCTTTGGACGTTGGGCCGGTAGGTTTCACGGGTCGGAGTTATTAGAAAAGTAATTTCCTTGTACTACCAAACATTGGTCTCACGCGGTTTTGGGCGAGTAGAGGCTCTTTTGGCGCTTCGTTCGAAATTTTGAAACACAAACATTCACGTTTAGAGTACTCTTGAATTATGAGGATTGACCTAAATATACAACGTTATATTTGACCTTGTATGTTTGAAAACCTCATTAAATTATCCGCTTCTTTTTGAAATTTTTACACTTGAAAATCCTATAACTATGATTATTTTGGAATGGAGGAGCTAAATTTGAATCTATTTTGTACACAACTACATATGCTATTATGTACAAAATCTGAGCAAAGATTGGTGCCCCCATAATTTAGGTATAGTTTACAAATGTCATGATATCAAATTCAAATAATTGAATGGACTTCATGTTGAATTCGATTTTTTTAAACCACCTTAAGTTGAATTCAAATGTATGCTAGTTCATAGGTAGTAGCTATTTATAATGTCCATTGTGTAACTTTCGTATGTATAATGTGCTTTACACACACAACATGAACTATACTCACGTTTATATTCGATTGCTAAAGTGATGCATTGTCTGGAGTTGAAAATACTAACTATGTGGATCAATTGTGTCGAATAATAACATAGACATTCTCAAATTCGATAGAATCTAGATGTCTGATGGATCAATGACCGCTCCTTACGCAAATTGCAAATATCATGGACATGTATATAAATTGTCTAACAGTCAAATACCTATAAAAGGGAGACGCTCATGTCCCAATTAAAGTAAAAAAATAAAAGTAAAAAACTGAGCCATCAAAAGATACTACTAATCAGCGAGGCATCTCTCGCTGCAATCGTTGGCCCATTTTCATTCACGTTGCAACCAACTAGCTTGTCCAAGTGGATGCGTAAAATGGATTGGTTGGCTAAGTGATATTATTTTAAGAAATCTTTAGTGTTTTTTTTTGCGGGTAATCTTTAGTGTTTTGTATTCACAGGAAATTATTTAGGACGTTAATTTAAGAGAATTTGAGTCGGTAAGATGGTTTTCCCAAAATAGTTATTTAGGATGCTAATTTAAAAGTACGAGAGCCAATAAAATGTTTTCTTAGTAGTTGTTCAAAGATATGCTCATCATGCATAATCCATAGGAAAATCGACCATATATACTTATCTAGAAAGAATATATGTGCAGAGATGCACCATAAAAAGTGTTGACATTGATAAGTGATGGTGACCGGACACCTTATGGCATAGGCTAACGAGGTTGATGACTGAGGAAAAATATGAAAGGGTTGAGTAAGCCTTTTGTTGGAATATGCAAATGATTATAAAATATGATAATTTTGAAACACACGTTTCTGAGTGGACGAGTTTGCAGAAGCTAGACAATAAATAAATTGAAAAGTGTGTTTTGCTTCTTGACCTAGAAATTGGGATGGTTACACAGATGATGGGTATATAAAGACCAAATATTTAAAAACAATTACTATTATTCCTGTAAATAATAATACTAATTAATCAAGAAACAATGTCCTAGCTGAAATTCAAATTGGTCTATCTTTATGGTAGTTTTTCATAAGTTAATGGTATAGATTCACAATATATTTTAATATTTTTTGCACATGTGACTTTAAATGCCAGCACACTGTTACCATGATTCAAAATATTTCTTCCACATGCCATTCCAAAATACTAATAACATACAATATTTTTCAATACCAAAATCCGTACTACGGAGACCAAACAAAATATAAAAAATTAAAAACAAAGAAGAATCTAGCCGCGCAAATGCACGGGTTACTTTGCTAGTTCATATGATAAAGATCAAAGTACAAGTCACGTAAGGACCGACACGACAAAACTGAAAAGATAGCAGAACATCTCTAAGTTTGATACCAACGTCCATCACCTGCCTCCAACAGCACCACAACAGCCACCGAAGAATAGAATGACGGATCACCTCCTCACCCGAGCTCGACGCGGCTCCATCGCTGATATGCAGCTTTGTGGACCTCCAAGGTGGCTCCCCAAAAGTGAAGCCATTGCTGCTGAAGGAAGCAGACTGGGGCAACACTCCAGACATGCCATCGAACTCCAGATCTAACACCCCACCACGACTAAGACGCCGAAGGAGGAAATCACACCTGCCATCCATCAAACATGAAACCCGACACATGTTTCGTCTTTTAGATGACGTCGATGCAGACCACAATCTGCATCCGCTCCTTGAAGGAAATATGCCCTAGAGGCAATAATAAAGTTGTTATTTTATATTTCCTTATTCATGATAAATGTTTATTATTCATGCTAGAATTGTATTGATCGGAAACCTAAATACATGTGTGAATTCATAGACAAACTTTTGTCCCTAGTGAGCCTCTACTTGACTAGCTCGTTGATCAAAGATGGTTAAGGTTTCCTGACCATGGACATGAGTTGTCATTTGATAACGGGATAACATCATTAGGAGAATGCACTACTAGGGAAAAGCAAAGAAGTAGCGCGGCCTACTGCTACGGCACTACAACTAAAGGTTAGAAGTAGCGTTTGTTAACCCACGCTACTGCTATATCTACTTAGGAGTAGCGCTTCCTGCAAAAGGCACTACTGGTAATTATTAGTAGCGCGTCTCACTGCCCGCGCTACTACTATTATTCCATATTCTATTTCTTTTTTATTTTATGTCGTATTCAGACACTTTTATACAAGTTTTCATATAATAGCACTTTAGAGATTGTTTTTACATTATAATGAGTTATTAAATCACTAGGTGAAAGAA
This sequence comes from Triticum urartu, assembly GCF_003073215.2. Lineage (NCBI taxonomy): Eukaryota > Viridiplantae > Streptophyta > Magnoliopsida > Poales > Poaceae > Triticum > Triticum urartu. Next base: position 10,977 of record NW_024119433.1, read on the forward strand.
CCGCGGATTAGTTTCAAGTGGATGGATCCTAAGTGACCAAGTCATGGATTGTCACGATAATCCATGACTTTATCACTTAGCATCCATCCACTTGAAACTATTCAGTGGTTCTTTCCCCAATGATATAATAACTCATCATCATCATCATCATCATCATCATCATCATCATATTAATATAAGAACTCTTGCATCATGTCGTCAACAACTACACTAGCTAATAATCACCATAGTCATTACCACCAACACTATTTAGTAATCATAGTCATAGTGTAGCTATCTAATCACCACCAACACTAACTAATAATAATCATCATAGTCATTACCATCAACACTAGATATTTAATCATCATAGTCATAGTGTAGCACATCATCATCTTCAAACTCATTCTAGCTAGCTATTCACTCATGTTGCTCTCTCTCAGGTAAAATAGCATAGAACATGTGTAGCACTCCTGCTTCGTCATGTTGGAGCATGCAGATGAAATTGTCTCCTAATTGCTTGAATGGAAATAATTTGTCAATAGAAATTAGTTGTCAACTATTTTTGAATAAACAATATCCAAGACATAAATATGGTTGAGAAACTCAGATAATGGTAGAATTGGAGGCGTCTGTACACCGACCCAGATGTCCATATTACCTTCAATACATCTTTCGGACGAATATCAAAGGTGATAAGCATATCAGGCTCAAATGCATAAGCCTTGCATAGTGTTGTCCAATTTTTGCATTCAAAATAGGTGTTGGTGTCTACATTGTATAATTTTGCGGCAAAAGTATAACCATGCTTGGTCCTCAAGTGAACTCTCTTTACCTTCATAGTTTCCATAGGACTAAAACCAATCTTATCCAAGACATAATTTCTTGCATGGCAGGGGATATGCTAGTAGAATAGTGAAAATTAAAATTATAAGTTGAAGCAAAAGAAGCAGAAATCATGCTTAATTACGAAATAAGTCTTATCGTTGTGACTTACTGTATGCACTTCGAAGGTCTCATCTGGCTTGATGCTGAAGGGCCTACCACCAACTAAGAAATTTCTATCGTACAGGGTCGAGCTCGTCTTTGCAGTATTCACACATACCGAAATCCTTTTGGTCGTCAGACATTTCCTATGTTCATAGTTGAAACATTAATTGAAAATCGATCGAAGGCAACTACCAGGAAACTCAACACATAGATCACTATTACTCAATATGCAACGGGTTGACTTTAGGTATGTCGAGTCTTCCTTCCTAAACTCTCATCTCACATATATGGTGGGCACTCCCTCTCTGACATTGCGACCGTCGGTGATGGTCGCTACTCCTCCTTTCCCTAGTGCATTACAAATATCTAGCACAAGGAAAGGAAAGAAAAGCTACCCCCATGACAACAGTCAGCATTCTTCTTATCTCATATATGGTGGAGACTCCCTCAACGATTTTTCGACCGTCGATGACGGTCGCTACTCCGTCTTCCCCTGGTGCATAACAAAGGTCTAGCACAAAGATAAGAAGGAGAAGCGACCCCCACGACAACGGTCGGCATTCTTCCTCTCTCAAATATATATATGGTGGATAGCCTCCCTCACTGAAAGACACACAAGGAGCTGAAATAGACCTAAAGTCAACCAGTTCCATATATCGAGCAATGACATAAAAAATGCCCTATGTTTTGCTGAAATATCATTGAATTCCTGTTCTGGAAAATCACAAGCACTCGATATGCCCTACATTGTAGCACAAGTCATGCTAAAATTCATGAAAAATTTCGGCATGACCTTTGCTAAAGACAGGACATATCGAGCGCCTGAAATTTGCCGGGACAGAAACAAATCAACATTCCGGCAAAACATAGGCCACTCGGAGGCACATTGCAAACAAGAACACCAAGACATCCTCTATATCTAGAATGCATCATCATCGACATTAATGACATGGTAACTATATAGCACTAGCATTTTCATCATCGACATTTACAACACATTATCATTTGGCTATTCTCACC
>NW_024119434.1:0-8293 GCF_003073215.2 Triticum urartu
AGAGCCCAGTGCCAGTTTCTGTTTTTTCCTTGTTTTTGAGTTTTATAGAAAAGGAAAGTCAAACGGAGTCCAATTGACCTGAAACTTCACGGAACTTATTTTTGGACCAGAAGAAGCCCACGGAGTATCGAAGATGGACCAGGAGAGTCCCGGGTTGCCCACGAGGGTGGGGGGCGCGCCCACCCCCTGGGCGCGCCCCATGCCTCGTGGACAGCCCGGAGGTCCACCGACGTACTTCTTCCTCCTATATATCCCCATATACCATAAAAACTTCGAGGAGCATAATAGATCAGGAGTTCCGCCGCCAGAAGCCTCCGTAGCCACCGAAAACCAATCTAGACCCGTTCCGGCACCCTGTCGGAGGGGAAATCCCTCTCTGGTGGCCATCTTCATCAACTCGGTGCTCTTCATGACGAGGAGGGAGTAGTTCTCCCTCGGGGCTAAGGGTATGTACCAGTAGCTATGTGTTTGATCTCTCTCTCTCTCTCTCGTGTTCTTGAGGTGGCACGATCTTAATGTATCGCGAGCTTTGCTATTATAGTTGGATCTTATGATGTTTCCCCCCCCTCTACTCTCTTGTAATGGATTGAGTTTTCCCTTTGAAGTTATCTTATCGGATTGAGTCCTTAAGGATTTGAGAACACTTGATGTATGTCTTGCGTGGGATAACCGTGGTGACAATGGGTTATTTTATTGATTCACTTGATGTATGTTTTGGTGATCAACGTGCGGGTTCCGCCCATGAACCTATGCGTAGGGGTTGGCGTTTTCGTCTTGACTCTCTGGTAGAAACTTTGGGGCACTCTTTGAAGTACTTTTGTGTTGGTTGAATAGATGAATCTGAGATTGTGTGATGCATATCGTATAATCATACCCACGGATACTTGAGGTGACATTGGAGTATCGAGGTGACATTAGGGTTTTGGTTGATTTGTGTCTTAAGGTGTTATTCTAGTACAAACTCTATGATACATCGAACGGAAAGAATAGCTTCGTGTTATTTTACTACGTACTCTTGAATAGATCGATCAGAAAGGATAGCTTTGAGGTGGTTTCGTACCCTACCATAATCTCTTCGTTTGTTCTCCGCCATTAGTGACTTTGGAGTGACTCTTTGTTGCATGTTGAGGGAAAGTTATATGATCTAATTATGTTATTATTATTGAGAGAACTTACCCTAGTGAAAGTATGAACCCTGGGCCTTGTTTCCTAGCATTGCAATACTGTTTGTGCTCACTTTTATCATTAGTTACCTTACTGTTTTTATATTTTCAGATTACAAAAACATATATCTACCATCCATATTGCACTTGTATCACCATCTCTTCGTCGAACTAGTGCACCTATACAATTTACCATTGTATTGGGTGTGTTGGGGACACAAGAGACTCTCTGTTATTTGGTTGCAGGGTTGTTTGAGAGAGATCATCTTCATTCTACGTCTCCCATGAATTGATAAACCTTAGGTCATCCACTTGAGAGAAATTTGCTACTGTCCTACAAACCTCTGCACTTGGAGGCCCAACAACGTCTACAAAAAGAAGGTTGTGTAGTAGACATCACTCCCACATGAAGAGTAAACAAAAAATATGTGTTTACAAAAAATTCTGAATTTTTTTGTAGACATCAGTGTTAGTATCACAAGCATCCTTAAAAGTTTTCATGCGAAACGGAGCAACAGTGTTTTGTCGGTGAAAAAAATCAAATTTAGAGTGACATTTTGGGGTAACATTTGGTGTTTTTTTGCACAGGCCAAAATAGGTAATCTTTTTGTCTACAAATTTGTATGTAGCATTTGGATGTGATAAAGAAGATATATAATTTTTGTTGGAATTTTTTTGGCATTTCAAAAAATGTTTTCACATGCAGGAGCGCGCGCTACCGGGAGCACCAACAGATTTCCGATCATAATATGATACTCAACCATCTCTCTTAATTTAATTATATATCACCTCATCAAAATTATAGTCACATATGTCTTGCATGACAATCACAAAGATGTCCAAAATAGTACACTTGGATGTGAAATCTCTCTTCCTTATATTAAGATTTCATGAATTATTCAACAACACATGTGAAATTGCAATCTATTCATAGATTCACTATAAAAATAAAAGTGAAGCACAAGAGTAGATAATAAACTAGTAAAGATCCGGCGATGCGCGTTCAGTGGGAGGAGATGTTCCCGTCGACTACGATGTGCCTATGGTGACTTCATAAAATCTCAAGATGATATAGGGGTAGGGTGTGCATGTGTGCGTTCATAGGGGTGAGTGCATGCGCGTATATATGACACTTACATCTGTACTATGTTAAAATAGGTAGCTATATAAGACTCTTTCCAAATTAAAATTTCCAGGTCTAAGGATTGTATCAAGCAGCAAACCAAAAGACGCTGCAAGCAAAACATATATTATGTGAAGAATTAAAATATAGCTTCAAGCGAGGTATACTGATAGTGTTGAGAACGAAGGAGGAGATGCCTTCCGGGGCATCCCAAACTTAGAAACTTGAGACTTCCTTAAAATTTACCTTGGGGTGCCTTGGGTATCCCTAACCTTAGGATGTTGCCCTCCTAATTCTCCTCATATCGCTAATTCACCCAAAACTTGAAAAACTTCATTCACACAAAACTTAATAGAACTCATGAGATATTCTAGTATAATAAAAATAAATCATGCGCTCATGTACTGCGAAGACAAGGTGAATAATCACTTTCAAATGATGTCCATTGTATCCTATCATTTCTACAATTTATATCCCTTAATATAAGCCATGAAAACTTTAAAAAATGGAAAAGGAAAACAAAATAGAATATGTCAAAAGCAAAACATAACGTAACCATCTAATTAATTACCATACTTTTGTAACTCCGAAAATTCTGAAAAATAACCACATAACAAAGAACTCATACATGCTTACTGTGTAATTTTTTTTAAGAATTCTTCACGTTCTTACTCATGAATATGCAAGACACTACAGAGAATTGTCTGTTTTCAAACGACAACTCATAAACTTGCAAACTAAGCATGACAAAGGCTAAACTTGGCACTTTAGTGAAACAAAAGATACTCCCTATGTAAACAAATATAAGAGCATTTAGATCACTACTTTAGTGATCTAAACACTCTTATATTTCTTTACGGAGGGAGTACAAGAAATCATTACTACAGGAGAACTAGTCATGTAAACACACAGAAACAATAAGGATAAATATTGGGTTGACCCTCCTAATTCTCCTCATATCCTAACTCACCCAAAACTTGAAAAACATCATTCACACAAAACTTAATAGAACTCATGAGATATGTTAGTATAATAAAAGTAAATCATTCACTCATGTACTGCAAAGGCAAGGTGAATAATCACTTTCAAATGATGTCCATTGTATCCTATCATTTCTACAATTTATATCCCTTAATATAAGCCATGGAAACTTAAAAACAGGTAAAAAGAAAACAAAATAGAATATGTCAAAAGCAAACATTACGTAAAAAACTAATTAATTATCATACTTTTGTAACCCCAAAAATTCTGGAAAATTACCACATAACAGAGAACTCATACATGCTTACTGTGTAATTTTTTTGAGAATTCTTCATGTTCTTACTTACGAATATGCAGAACATTACAGAAACCTGTCTGTTTTCAAACAACAATCATAAACTTGCAAACTAAGCATGACAAAGGCTAAACTCGGCACTTTAGTGAAATAAAAGATACAAAACATGATTACTATAAGAGAACTAATCATGTAAGCACACAGAAACAATAAGGATAAATATTGGGTTGCCGCCGAACAAGCGCTTTTGATAATGCCTTTTAGCTAGGCATGGCAATTTTAGCGATGCTCACATAAAAGTAGAAACTAAAATACAAAGGAAGCATCATGAACATATAGCAAACACATTTAAGCCTAACTCACTTCCTATGCATGGTAATTTTACAAGCAAACAATTTATTGGAATAAGAATCAACTAGCATAGGAAGACAAAATAAGTGTAACTTTAAAATTTTCAACACATATATATAGAGAGGAAACTTGATATTATTAATATATCTATAGGCATATCTTTCTCTCTCATAGTAATTTTTGTGGCATCATGAACTAATTCAATTATATGGCTTTCGCATAAAGCATTCTTTTCATGACCTATAAGCATATTTTTTTATTACTCTCCATATAAGCAAATTTCTTCTCATTAATAATAGTGGGAGTATCATATAAAATTTGAACACTATAGATTAATTCCATATTAAAGAGTAATGTTCGGTAGAAGAATATTCATAATTATGACAAGTTTCACAAAAATGATTATCACTATTATTGATAGTATAACTACCACCACAATAATCATCATAAGTATTAACTTTATTCTCATCATAATCAATTGAAACCTCTTCTGGAATAGTGGAATCATCACTAAATATAGTTATGACCTCTTCAAATTCACTTTTAACATTATTCTAATAAGATTCAACAACCTCTAAAATAGCGTGATCATTTGTACCTAAAGTTGTCACTCTTCTAAACCCGCTTGCATCATCATTGCAATCATCATAAATTAAAGGCATGTAATCATCACAATAAATTTTCTCATCAAAAGTAGGAGGATTAAAAAGATAATCTTCATCAAATGTAGCATCCCCAAGTTTATGGCTTTGCATATCATTAGCATTTTCTTCTAAATAATCACTCTCATCATCCATAGCATGAATAACACCAGTAGTATAACAATCATTATTTTTCAAGTTGGTGCCAAAAAAATTCAAGGTCATAAGAAGTATCAAATTATCTACCCAATCATAACCATCATAGTAAGTAGTAGGAATAACAAATTCATCATTAATAGTGCCTACACACATGGTTTCATAAGAATAAAACACAATATCTTCATCAAGTGTATCATTTTGCATAATACTTTGTGGTTCATTCTCAAAAGACAAACCATAATAGGAGCAACATTATTTGGAAGAGATACCGTTTTTATCTTTGTTCTCCTTATTTTCCTTTTCTTCTTCTTCTTCACCACCTTAGGAGTGAGGTCAAGTGATTTTTCCGAGCTTCTTGTTGGAGAGATTGGTTGGAAAGGAAGCTCCTCATCACAGCAGGTTCATTATGAGAAACAATAGAACAAACTTAGGACATCCTTTCTCTTTCATTAGTAGTAAAAGTATTCCTTTTATATTCCATTGGAATCTCTTCCTTTCTATATTTGTCTATATAAGCATTCTCATTGCAAATTACCACATAAATTATAGAGATTTCCTTTGGATAAATTTCAATTGCCTTTATGAGAATAAATTCTTTAGACTAAATATTTTTATGTGTCAACTCTTCACACCTCAAAAATAGATCAAGTTCATTATAAAGTTTAATGATGATCATATCATCACAATATTTAGCCATTATTCAATCATGAAAATACATGCATTGAAATTAAGACGATCAACTTCATTGCAAAATCCACAAGCAATGGGATGAAGAGAACATATTTTTTTAGCATAATCATCTAATATCTTAAGTCACATTTAGTTTTGTCATGTTTATGTTTCTTACAAAATGTATTATCCATAATTGCACTCTTTCACAAGGTCTATGTTCTCCACAAAAATTGACATGCTTATAAGAAAATTCTTCTTTAAAATTTTATCATGACTAGTGCAATCATCATTAGCTCTAATGACACTCATAAAAAGCATACTAACAACATTACAATCATGCTTATCATTCAAGGAACTTACACCAAACATTTCGCTAAATTCGTCTTTTAATACTTCATAGCAATTATCAGATTAATGTTTTTCAACAAAGACTATATAGATAAAGAATCTGACATGACTTCACTTCCAATTTTGTTTGTAGTTTTATTTAACAAATCAAACTAGTGAATACATAAGAAACTAAAAGATTGAATTGCAAGATATAAAGATATACCTTCAAGCACTCACCTCTCTAGCAACAGCGTCAGAAATAGCTTAATGTCTACTACGCAACTTTCTTCTTGTAGACTTTGTTGGGCCTCCAAAAACAGAGTTTGTAGGTCAGTAGAAAATATGCTTCAAGTTGATGACTTAAGATTTATCAATCCATGGAAGGTGTAGGATGAAGGCGGTTCTCTCTCAAACAACCTTGTAATCAAATACAAGAAATCTCTTGTGTCCAATACAATTGTTAGTTGTATATGTGCAGTAGTTTGGCGAGGAGATGTTCATACAAGTGTAGTATGTATGGTAGAAATAGGTTTTTGTAGTCTGAACAAATAAAACAACAAGGTAGCAAGTAACAAAAGTAGATTAAAATTGTGTCTCGGGCCTAGGCTTCATACTTTCATTAGTGCAATCTCTCAACACCATTAACATAATTGAACATCACGATAATTCCTCGATAGTGCGGTAAAGAATCACCTCGAAGTTTCTTTTCTATTGGAGAAAGTAAGATGAAATCATGTAGGTAGCAAACCATCTCAAAATTGTGTTTCCAATCAATCTATTAAACCACCCACAATGTCACGAATAGCCCTAGAGATCGTACTATGACAATACCATATGATACGTATTATTCAATCTTTATGCCTAGAGTACCCCAATGTCACCGTGGGTACCACAATTTAATTACTAGACATGCAACAAGTGATCTCAAATCCAAACTATTCAACTCAAAAATGAAGAAACTTCAAAGAGCAAGACTTAATTCACCACAAAAAAAGAGGGAGATGAACATCATAGGATCCAACTTTATTAATAAAGCTCATGATACATGAAGATCGAATCCATCAAGACCATGAGAAAAAGATTGAACACATAGCTACTAGTACATACCCTCACCTCCAAGGATGGACTACTCACACATCACCATGGAGACAACAAGGTTGATAAAGAGGCCTTCGTGGATGGGTTGCCCCCCTGTCAGAGTGCTGAAAAGGGGCTCCAAATGAGATCGCTTCGAAACAAAGGCTTGCGGCGGCGATAAAACTGTTTCTGGTCTCGATCTGAGGTTTTTGAAATATATGTGAATTTATAGGCCAGGAATTAGGTTAAAATGGAGCTGCAGGGGCCCCACAAAGCCTGTATGGCGTGGCCAGGGGTAGGCCGTGCCCCTGGGCTTGTGGGCCCCAGATTCATCTTCTCGTCCTCTCTCGAAGCTTCTATGACTTCTTATTTTCCATAAAAATCACCGTTCCAAGATATGGATTTTCTATGCAAAAAAATAGGAATTGACACTGGCTACTAAATTAATAAGTTAGTCTATGCAAATAATTTAAAACTGCACCAAAATCATAAATAATTGATGTAAATATAACATAAATACTTCATAAACTATATATACGTTGGAGAGATGTATCAAGGACTAGGCATTAGGGTTCGCCTATTGGGCTGGGCTTCCTTAGTTAGAAATGCGTGATGGCTAGCCTATTGGGTTGGGAAGTTGCTGCGTGACTGTGTTGTAGCAAAGCTTCGGTCTGGTCTGGGCCGAGCTTTGCTTCTGGCTAATTTTTAAAGCCCAATCCTGGTCCAAAAACAAAACGGCCTTGTTCTGATGCTCGAACCTGACCCGATACAGAAGGCCCAACCCGTGTTTTTTGGGCCGGGCTGTCCATGCCCGGGTTTAGTGCACAGTGCACGCTTGAGATAACACTAGACCCCTGGTATGGACAGCCCGGCCCGAAAGCCCAACTTCCGGGCCGAGCTTGAGCTCAACTTTCCAACCGAAGCCTGGTCCGAAAGTCCGAAAATAAGTCCGAAGAAGGCATGCATTATTATTTTATTAGAAATATAGCTATAATATATTTTAAATATTCCAAAAAAAATATTATTTTAATCAAGAAGCCACTGCTCATATGACCGGGCCAGGCCAGGCTCACGCCCGGGATTTTGTGGTGGGGCTTTGGCCCGAACCAAGCCCGGCCCGGAGAATGCCCAGGTTTACATGACACCATCCCCATCCACTCGGCGCACACGGTGTCCGCCCTTCTGGAACAGCCCACCGAAGCTCAGAGAAAAGAGCACCGAAAGAAATGGCCACGCGGCCACCCGTCTTCTCCACTCTCACAACGTCCTTCTCCCCCTCCCCACCTCCTCTCCTACGCCGCCTCCAAACCCTAACCCGCGCGCTTGCGTCCTCCGCCCCGCAGCCCATGGCGTCGTCTCCTCCCCTCAAGAAGGCAAGCAAGCAAGCACCCTGTCCTCCCCACCCCCACGGCGTGGCGCGTCGTTTTGTGGTTCTCTAACTGCGGCGGATGCTGCAGGTGCTGGTGCCCATCGCGAACGGGACGGAGCCGATGGAGGCCGG
>NW_024119435.1:0-9962 GCF_003073215.2 Triticum urartu
CAACATGTCGATGGGCATGATACCCTTACCTGGGGTTGCATAGCGCTGGTCCATGCGCTGCTTCTCCTCAGTCGTCGCCTTCTTCCTCACCTCTTCTGATGCATCCACGAGCCCTTGTGCGCTGCTGTATCTCATGGCAATCTTCATGTAGTCGAGGAAGAGGTCTCCGTCGCTGCGAGCCGACCCAAAAAGCATGGCAACCCAGCCCTTGCCGGTGGGGAAGGGGTTCAGCCATGTAGGTGCAGTGAGGTTTTCGAGAGAGAGTTAGAGTGAGCAGAGATAGAGTGAGCTGTTGGGCTACTTAAATGTTGGAGTGGAGGAAGTGCGGTGGAGTGTGACAGTGGGGAAGTGGTAGATTGAGTGATGAGAAATGGTGGTAGTTGTGTTGCAATTAAAGTCTTTGTTGAAACCCAGCAACTTGGAACTTGTGTGCTCAACCAATGGAGTAGTTGATGGTCAAACAGTGGAGTATTTCAAAAATTAGAGTGACCAAAAAATCACATTTCAGCAAAGCCCAAGTATAGAAACATTCAGATAAATGCAGATAGGTGGATTCAGGCATAAGTTCAGATGGATACATTTCTTAGAAAATAGAGAAAAGTATACTTTTCGTCCCTCAACTCTTGGTGAAGTCTAGATTTGGTCCCTCAACTTCAAAACCGGACAACTTGCACCCCCAACTACCGAAACCGGACAAGGTTCGTCCCTGGACTCGGTTTTGACCGGTTTTTGGTGTTGACTCACCCCGGTTTTGACCGGTGCTCATTCATATTCCCGTAATTTTTTTATATCTGTGAACTTTTTGAAATTCACATACACTTTTCAACTCCGCGTAGTTTTTTCAAGGTCGCGTATTTAAAAAAAAATAAACATACCTTTTTTCAAATCAGCGAACTATTCTGAAATTCGCGTACTTTTTTCAAATCCATGATTTTTTAACATTTACGTACTTTTTCCAAATCCCCGTATTTTTCCCAAGTTTGTGTAATTTTATCAAATCCAAGTATTTTTCAAAGCCATGAATTGTTTCTGAAATTCGCATACTTATTTCAAATCCACATGCTTTCCAAAGTCTGCATTTTTTTTCAAATCCGTGTTGCTTTTATAATCCATGAACTTTGTATGAAATTCACGTACTTGTTTCAAGTTGAAATAATTTTTGAAATCCACATATTTTTCCACAAAAGAAGTCCATATCCGCGTACTTTTTTCAAGTTCGCATAAAATTTTCAAATCCATGAACTCTTTCAGAAAAAATGTACTTGAATATGAAAGGTGCATCAATTTTAAAAAATTAGATGAACTTAAAATATAAATGAACTTAAAAAAATATGCATATTTGAAAAAGTACATGAACTTGGAAAAAATTACACCGATTTAAAAAAAGTACACACATTTTAAAAAGGTTCACGTATTTAAAAAAAAGTAACCGAATTTGAAAACAGTACGTGGACTTGGAAAAGGTAGGCAAATTTGAGTCGGAACGGTCAAAACCAAGGTGGGACAGCACCAAAACCGATCAAAACCGTGACCAGGGATGAATCTTGTCCGGTTTGAGAAGTTAAGGGTGCAAGTTGTCCGGTTTTGGAGTTGAGGGACCAAATCTAGACTCCGCCAAGAATTGAGGGATGAAAAGTATACTTTTCTCTAGAAAATAAGCATAGTCTTTATCATAGATTTTCCAACAACCCAAACATAGATAGTTCAGAAAATAAGCATAGTCTTTAACATGAGTACTCTCTTTAACATAGATTCAGGCAGCCACATTGCATCGTCTTCATCACGGTTGGTGCATCTCCTGAACTGCATCCTTCACTGCAATCATAAAGTTCAGAAAGTTCAGAAGAAGACAAGATTCAAAGCAAGACTAAGAACAAGATTCAGGGCAATATTGAGTACAAGATAAGCAGATTCAGAAACACCACAATTTAGTCAGAAACTACCGCGTAGAACTAACCCCAATCCTGTCTTCCTTCTGCTGCAGCCAGGATCTGAGTCCATCTCTTCCTTGTTGCTTGGAATCGATGGAAAGAAGCCCTGTCTCTGGCCCACCAGATGATTAGTTCATCTGTGATGTTGGTTCCTTCTGGGAACACCTCCTTGAACTGCTTCACGTCATTCTGGTTGCGTTCCGCCATAATCATGGCAGCAATCCTCTGGCGTCGCTCATGTGCCTGTGCTCGACGGTTGGCCCTCCTTTCAGCCCTCCTTTCAGCCCTAGCAACCTCGTCTTGTTCATCAATTACCTCTCCTAACTATGGATCCATCAGTGGCGGCTAGGTTTTGGTTAAGGGGAATGAGGCGCAGGGATCCAGTGGTTTCTGGTGGCCTCTCTTATGTACACAGTGTGGCAGGCTTGGTGGATTAGTTAGGGCCAACATGGAAGCCCACCATCAGGCCCACGGTACACCACAAATTTGATACAAGTACAGTGAGGTTCGGTCAGGTTCACCCAAATTCAGACATACTCATGCAGAAAAGTACAGACAGGTTCAAAACAAAGAGAAACAGGTTCTAAACTAATTCAAATAGGTTCAAAGAGAGAAGTTCTACCTTTTTATAGTGTTAGTTACCACTGGCATAGAAATAACCCCTCAATCTGCTGCTTGCAAACCTCTTCCTTTTGTTACCAGCCAAAACCTCTGAAGTTGCAGCAACAGATCTTGGTGCATTGAATTCCTTGCCTCTCCCTCCACCTGTAGGCCTAACCCTTTTTGCAGCAGGAGCTGGTGCTCTTGCACTAGGGGCTGGAGCTCTTGGAGTTTGTATTGGAGCAGATGGAGCAGGTGCATAGACTGCCCTGTTTTCCTACATTAAAGGTCCAACTTAACTTAGATTAGACTATGTAAAAGGAAACATTGCTCTGATGCTTGATAATTACATGGTGTTTGTTTTTCCTCATTTGCAGTTTAGGCCTAAGAGTCTTATTGCAACTTGTATACTTGTGTCCTTCCAACCCACAATTTCCACAGGTAATTGTTCCCATCCTACTGGTGTCTCTTGGGGCAGGAACTTCAAACTCTCCTTTCCTCCTTGCAGTCTGTTTTCTGCCTGCCTTTTCTTTGAACACAGGAGGTTCAATGTCTGGAGTGTTTGTGTGAGGCCAGAAATCTGGACCAGGAACAGGGTATATAATTTCTTTGTATGTCTCCAAATAAAGTGGCTTCTTGAAAAAGTCATTGACATAGTCCTTAGGATGCAGCTTTTGCTTTGTCAGTACAGATATGCCATGACTGCAAGGTACACCAGTCACGTTCCATCTCTTGCAGTCACATGTATACCCTTCCATGTCCACACAATACTGTTTTTCTTTGCTAGTAACTTGCCAAATTGTTGGACCTGCTCTGTCAGCCTGACAATACTTGGCATACTGCTTGTTCTCTTCTAAAATCTCTGAGTAGGTTGGTGTGATTGTCCACCTGCTAATCTGTAACTTCTCCCTAATTTGTTGCCTCTTGATCATTTGCTTGGTCCTAATCCCTTCAAACATTGTCCTTATTGGTTTGGCCCTAACATCCAGTATCATCTTGTTGAAGACTTCACTTAGATTGTTCACAACTAAATCTATTTTGCAAGTATGATCCATAGCAAACCTAGCCCAAGTAGAGACCTCCATTTTTTTGAGCCATTTCCAAGCATCCTCAGACTATGCTTTCAGCTCTGTCGTGCCTAGTTCATGCCCATGTTTAGTGTAGGAGTAGCTAGCCTTGTCAATACACTTCTTTAGTTCCTGGCCTCTAAATCCAGCAGATTGAAAATTTGCATATATATGCCTAAGGCAATACCTTTGAGGTGAATCAGGGAATACCTCATTTATTGCCTTAAGCAAGCCCTGCACATTCACAAATTATTAATGCAATTGAAAAAAGTAATAACATAAATTGCTCAATGAAATTCTTCCTAACCTTTTGCCTGTCAGACATGATAGTGTATGTTCCAAATTTGTTGCCACTGCCAATGCAACATCTCAATTGAGTTAAAAACCAATTCCAACTTTCACCATCTTCCTTGTCAACCACACCAAAAGCTATAGGATACATATTGTTGTTTCCATCCCTTCCTGTGGCTGCAAGAATTTGTTGTCTAGTGGTTAACTTGATGAAGCATCCATCAAGACCTATAAATGGTCTGCAACCATTAAGGAAACCTTCCTTTGAAGCTGCTAAACAATAGAACATATACTTGAATCTAGGAGTAGGTGCTGGGTTCTCTGGATCTTCAAATGTTGTTACTATACACCTGCTACCTGGGTTTGTGTCAAGAACTGCTTGAAGATAATCCCTGAGCCTCAAGTACTGCTGCTTGTGGTCACCTTGAACTACATCAACAGCCTTCCTCCTTGCCCTATATGCCACACTTCTTGATACATCCACTGAAAACTTAGTCTTGGTCTTCTTAATTAATGCATCCACAGGAGATCTAATGTCTTCTCTCAATGCTGCCTCCACTGATCTTGACATCCACTTAGTAGTAACCTTTGTGGATTCTGCACATGCTCCACAAGTGTGCAACATATCACACTTCTTGATGCAGAATGTTTTTTCATGAGCTAACTTAGAGGCATATATATAAAAATCACATCCCTGGGTGGCTCTCTCTGAGCACCAAACAATAATCCTATTTGGGGCATTTCTGTGGTATTGAAAATTTCTCAAAGTCCTAAAGTGAAAATCCCTAAGTGCATCTCTGAACTCATACACAGTGGTGAAGCACAAGCCCTTACAAAACTGTTCTACTGGTCCTTGAAGTTTGTGATCATACTATATCCTGTCTTTCAACTTCTTATTCCTTCTCTTCCTACCACTTGGTAGTTTATAGGATCCTTCAGGCTCATCTTCTTCATCACTGATGCCATAGTCACCAGGGAAACATTTTTCATCTACTTCAGGGAACCAATCTGCTTTCTCCATTTTCTCAATCTCATGGTGGGATCTACTAGTTGGACCAGGTTTTCTCACTACCTTCAGTTTCTGTACCACTGCTGTATCTTGTATTGCAGCTTCATCTTCAGAGGAATACTCTGACTGAAAATCCACATTGTTCCCATCTGAACCTGAATTTGCAGCTTCATCATCAGAAACAAATTCAGACACATCAGTATCACCTTCAAAATGGTTAAGGTCAGCCTCTCTCTGCACCATGCTTTTCTTCAGCTCTTCCTTTCTGTCCATGCTTATATCCACCACCTTAGTGCAACTTTGTTGAGTGTTAATGCAATGTTCAGCAAAATAACTATCTCTGTTCTCATCTGCATTACATTCCTCAAGAGCTCCCACTACTCTTATGTTCAGAAACTTTTCATTATGAGAGTGTGCCAACATCTGCTGCACATCATCTTCACAGCATATTTTATCTAAACCTTCTAATCCTTTATCCTCATTAAATACATGATACATATAATCATCAGCCACAAAGCCCTCACTCCCAATAAGAGAAAGCATTGTCAAATATGATATGTCTGACTGGTATAAATTTCGAACCACATATTCTCTGGCATTGAAATGGAACCAAATTGACCACTTTGGGTCATCAATTTGAAAATTATAAAATGAAATACCTTTATTAACTGAATACAGGATTACTGAACCTAAGTAGGCACAATATTGAGTTTCTGTCAAACTGCTTTTTTCAGTTTCTTACACAACAAAGTATGCACAATACTAACAATTTCCAAGATGACCATAACTGAATCTAACCATGCAAAAAACTAGCCTAAATTACCGATTCTCTGAATTTCTGAATCTCACAACCATGCAAAAAACTAGGCCATACCTGCCGCCGCCAGCAGAACGAGGAAGCTTCCGCCGACCTTGAGCTCTGCTTCTTGTCATCGACGGTGGTTGCGCCGGCGCCGACCAATCCAACCTGTGCTGCGCGCCGCCAGCGGAAGGATTAGATTCGGACTGAGAAGGCTGCTGCGCCGCGCTGCCGCCCGGAGGTATGCCTGAATCGCCGCTGGAGTTTGCATCCACAGCCACCATGGCTGCTGACGGCTAGGGCTAGGAGCTAGGGGGAGAGTGAGAGAGCTAGTGGGGACGAGCGGTCCGGTCGGCCAGGTTGTGACCTGGTCCCGACCAGGTGCGACCGACGAGCGGCTCTAACGGCCCTGCGCGCGCGCCGTTAGCCGTTAGGCGGGCCGCCAGCCTGGCACGTGGGCCACTCACGTCAGAATCGCGGTTAAAACGGTCTAAACCACCATTCAGTCAACCTGATAGTTTTTAGTCACGTTTTTACGTTTTTTTGGTAGTTTTCGGTCACTTTTTAAAAAGTGGTAGTTCTGTGAGACGCGAACCCCTAAAATGGTAGTTTTTTGTCAATCACTCAGAATAAACAGTAAGCCATTATTAACAAATCAATAGAATTAAATCATATCAGTTGAGTTCCAATCGCAGTTAATTAATTTGCTGGTGCATGTACAGCGGGCAAGCGGTCAATCATTTGTGCCTTCCCTAAGGTTGCAACACAGAATTTGCGCACAAGCTTTTCATTGAAAAACGGAGACTCGGCAGCCAGGAAAACGACACAACGGCTCAGTGCATCCACAAGCATAGTGAGATACTTCTTCCTGCTAGACTCCTCAGTCAGAATCCTGCAAACAGACAGTGTCACACGCACCATATATGCATGCCTTATTTAGTTTAGCAAAGAAGGAGAATGCAGAGTTAGGAGAGGCAATAATCCCACCAAAGCCATGGGCGGAGCTGGTCAACAAAGAGGAGGACCCGTTGATACGGTGGGGCTTCCTTCACCTTGCCCTTGCTGGCGAGGAGGTCAGTGACGGCGGCCTCCATCGCCTCGCCTCGCCGTGTGCGGATGGGGAATTTTTCCTTTGTTTTTTGGGAAGACGTTTGGGCGGAGGAGTGGCGGGAATGGGCGGAGGCCCGAGGGTTTTCCCACAAGCGGCCAGACCTGGCCGGCACGGCCCAGCCCACGCGTAAACGGGCCAGGCACGACACACTTTTTTTAGGAAGTTCATGATGTCGCGCGATGGAGGCTTGTGACGTCGGTGTAGATTAATCGGCAGAATTCATTCTCCTTCACCACTATGTACAATTCAAGGTATTTTTCGTCTGAATAATTTTTTTTCATCGATACAGTCAAGTTGGCGCGAGGGTTTGACAAGAAGAGCTCACTCTTCGGCCATTGGCCATTGTATGAACAAAGAGAGCTCTTCGGTCCAAACGAAGATGAAAAGGGCCTCTTCGGCCCACGCGGGGACAAGGAGGACATCTTCAGCCAAACAGAGGACAACTGGTGCATAGATTTGAAATTTACTAAAATTAGAGTTTTGAAATTTCGTAAAAAGAATCATATTTAAAAAAATTACCCTAGTGCTTCAGTTATGCAATAGTCTTTCTTTTGGAACCTCTAAATACGAAAATAAATAGCAAACACGGGGCAAGGAAAAGGAAAGTTCAAAATCATTAATTGTTAACCTTTTTTTGAACAATCACCGGGGGGGATCCCCACCTGTATATATTACTCAAAGGTGCCCGAGGGCAAGTTGCAGAATACATTATAGATTACAACGAGAGGAGAGGTACATGCGCCAAGACACGACAGCCTCCCTACTAACGTGGTCCTTAAATATGAAGGACCAAAGCGTGAAATCAGAGATAATGTTCCGAATAGTATCTAGGGGGGAGTGAATCTCGTTACGGAACACACGAGCGTTTCTGGAATCCCAGAGCTTCCAGAGGACGGCGAGGGCGACAGTAGGCCAAATGTTGATGTTGAGGCCTACCGGAGTAGGAGTATCCCAGATGAGGTTGATGTGGTTAGGGGCCTGGAGTCCCAGAATGGACCAGACCTGGGCCGCGCATGGGCAGAGTAGAGTGAGGTGCGTCACATCCTCAGAAGACAAGTTGCAGCGAGGGCAAGATGATCCTGAGGTAATGGTCTTGCGATGTAAGTTCGCCATCGTGCTTAGCCTGTTACGGCAGAGGGGACAGCCGAAGATCCTCACCTTGATTGGTGCCTTGGTGCGTTGAGCTCAAGCTCATGGTCGGAGGAGAGCAATGAGTAGGCGCACCTCGAGGTGAACGAGGAGCCATGGGTGAGGAACCTGTCGTCGGGCACATTGCTTGTGGTAACATCCTGCAACAAAGACAAAACAGACGCAAGCTCGGCAGAAGCCACATTGGTTAGGCGGTTCCGCAGAGTAGCGAGTAAACCATTATGCATGACAAGAGATACTAGGACAGAGGGAGCAGTGGAGTGAGGGAAAAGGTGGGGGTATTTTTCTACAAGCGGAGTCGACAAAAGCCAAGTGTCGAGCCAGAAGAAAGTGGAAATGCCATTGTTAGTAAGGACGAATGAAATTTTACGAAGGTGGTAATCTATTGGTTAACGATTTTCCAGAGGTAGGGGGGTTTGGTGGCCTAGATGTGAAGTCGAGAGAGTAGTGTTGAAAGAACCAGTTGACCCAAGGTAGGTTAGGTTTTTGAAGAAGTTTGAAGGCGAATTTCATGAGAAGACAGTTGTTTTGGAGAGCCAAATTTTTTATAGCAAGCCCGCCAGCCATCTTGGGGGTGCAAACTTTTTTCCAAGCGATAAGGCCTTTAGACACAGAGCAATTTTCATCCGCTGCCCAAAAGAAGGATCTACAGATGGAGTCTAGTCTTTTGATAGTCTTCTTGGGCAGCCTGAAGACAGACATAAAGTGAGTGGCAAGGGCGTAGAGTGGAGGAGATGAGGGTTAGTTTGGCTCCGCGGGAGAGAAGTTTGGCTGCACACCCGGAGAGGTATTTTAGAAAGCGTTGAATGATGGGTTCAAAGGCGGAAGAAGGGAGTCTAATGTGAGAGAGTGGGAGACCTAGATAGATCTGGGGGAAGGAGGATAGGTCACAGCCGAAAGTTTGGGCAATGTTAAGGCTGGTTGTGTGGTCCGTGTTGATGGGCAAGAAAGTAGTCTTGTGAAACTTAATAGAGAGGTCTGTAGCGAGGGCAAACTTGTCAAGGATGTCTTTGAGCGTGGTTGCAGCATGGCTAGAAGCGCGGGCAATGATTAGGGTGTCGTCAGCATACTGGAGCACAGTCGGTGGTTTGTCATTGTAGATCGGGTGGCATAGATGGTCGGGCAAGAAGGCCTGAATGATTAAACGCTGAAGCAGGTCGGCTACAATGATGAAGAGGTATGCTGATAGCGGGTCACCCTGACCCAGACCATTCTTACAGTTGATCCAACGGCCCGGCGTCCCATTGAGCAGTACTGCCGTCTTACTAGAGACAAGCAGAGTTCGGATCCAGGTAACAGTGGTGGTCGGGAAACCTCTAGAGAGGACAATGAGGACGATTGATTCCCAAGAAATAGAGTTGAAGGCTTTATGGAAATCAAGTTTGAAAATCACAGTGAGCGCCTTCCGGATGTGGTGTTGGGGATACGCATAATAGGTAGGCCCACGAATGGTCGAAATATCATAAAGCATGGGGTCCACACAACATGTGGGTCCAGATAAATTTTATACAGGCATACTATCCACTCGACCAACCAGCATACCATCCACTCGACCGTACGACTCACACGGATATACGAAGACCAGCAGACAGCAAAGCAGTCGGCAGCATTCTCATAGTGAGGACTTGGTAGTGGGCTGATATTATGACATTCATGCCCCACTTTGTAACATACGAGGTGAGGGGGTGGCGCACTCTATATAAGCCACCCCCTATCACTAGGCGAGAGGCTCTTCTTGTTGGGGAACGTCGTAATTTCAAAATTTTCCTACGCACACGCAAGATCATGGTGATGCATAGCCTTGATGTACTACTGTCGCAGGGCTTCGCCTAAGCACCGCTACAATATTATCGAGGACTATGGTGGCAGGGGGCGCCACACACGGCTAAGAATATGATCACGTGGATCAACTTGTGTGTTTCTGGAGTGCCCCTGCCTCCGTATATAAAGGTTCAAGAGAGGAGGAGGCCGGCCGGCCCCCCGGTCCCGCCAAGGAGGGGTCCGT
>NW_024119436.1:0-8090 GCF_003073215.2 Triticum urartu
GCACATCATAAACCTGATAACTTATGTACCCCGATGCTGATAACTTAGGTGCGGGGGCGGGGGGAGAGGGGATTGATGAAATATCCTCCGATAACTTTGGTGTGAATAGTATGGTAACTCACACATAGTAGACCTGATAACTTATGCACCCTGGTCATGGTAACTTTTCGTGACGAGGGGTGATGAAATATACCCTCGATAACTTTTACGTGAATAGCACGGCAACTCACACATCGCAGACCTGGTAAATTATGTACCACGGTCTTGATACATTTGGCGACCGGATGGGGGAAGGGCGCTTGATGAAATATATCCTCGGTAATTTTTGTGTGAATAGCATGATAACTCACACAACGCATACCTGATAACTTATGTTCCCCACTTCTTGTAACTTTGGCGATGATGATGAGGGATGTTGGAAAAAAATAGTTGAATACCCCCCGATAAGTCATGTATAGTTATCATGGTAATATAAGCACCGTAGATCTGATAACTTAGGTATAGACACCACGGTAACTTTAGACCCGAATAAAAGGTTGTTGAAACATACCCCGGTTACTTCTATGCAAATAGCATGGTAATATATGCATCGCGGACCTGATAACTTAGCTACAAATACCACAGTAACGTTGACCCGGGGGAAAGGAATCGTTGAAAACACACACCCGGTCACTTCTGCATAGATAACATGTTAACATACATATAACATAAATGATAACTTATGGTAACTTTTGACGAAAAAAATGATCAAAACATACCAACATGGGATCTAGTTTTGAAGTTGTTATCACGATGGATTTTTTATGTGAAAATGATTTTTCAGTCAGAAACAACAATTTGAGCTATAAAACATTCTATAGTTTCGAAATAGTGAGAATCTACAATGACATCAGCTTTCCTATGCTATCGTGCATTTGCATGTGGAGAGAATGTTGGATTAGCCATTTTTATGCCCTGGTAATTTCTATGTAAACAGGATGGTAACTGACGTACCAGAGATGTGACAACTTATTTAGCCTAGATCTGATAACTTTTGACCCGAATTTTTTTCAACGAAACATAACAACATGGGATCTAGTTTCGAAGCTCTCGTCGCGACGAATCCTTTATGTGAAGACGGTTTTTCAATCGGGGTGACGGTTTGAGCTACAAAACATTTTGATTTTTGAAATTAAAAGGATCTAGGATGACATCATTAATTTTGTCTTTTTCTGCATGCATGCATATATATGGTAAAAGGGAGGTGGAGTTTACGTGAAAGAACCGGTCTGCGTACACTCAATGCATCAGTACTCAATACTCTATCAATCGTCCGCACCTATCGCTAAATTCCTTCCGGAAGTTAGTAACGTCCAATACAAAATGAATTTTATGTTTAACGCCCGCGTAAGAGTCTCGGGCTCCAACGCTCAGCGCTATAGACAGGCGCTGAACGGCTTAAAAAAGCAATGGGAGATGCGCTAGCATCGATCTCTCCAACGCAGAGGCGCTGTATCAAGCTGTTGTAGTTTGTTGAGATTATCAGATTTCCTCTATTTTTTAGCGCTTACATTAGCGTCCGGCTCAGCTCAAACAAACTCGTGCGAGAAAAAAAAAACTAAGCACCCGACGACACAAGTGGCGTCGACGCAAGTGGAAATCCCAGCATCGACCAGGAATCGATTGAAACGGCCAGGATTGGGACCCTAGCGCCTATCCTAAGAGCCTATGTTGTAGATGCCCTAAGCGTCTGTATTTTTTTTTTTGAGGGGTATAACCAAGCTTTATTACTCAAAGTCCACATGAAATGACATTACAAAGGGATCATGGGGTTGGATCATCCAAATATATCTCCCCTGATCAAGAGAATTGAAAAACTTGGCTAACCTATCGGCATCGCTATTAGCAACTCCCGAAGCGCCTGTATAAGCGACTCGCATTGAAGATGCCTTGCATTGAAGATGCCCTAAGGGCATCTCCAATGCTAGACTCTTAGGATAGGCGCTAATGGATTAAAACATAAATATTGTCAAATAAAAAATATTGGACCGCTCTGTCACCCAATGCTGAGCGCTTAATTAGGCGCTAACTAGCGGGAAAACCGGTCATAGAATCTGTCGCTACACAACACGGCCTAAACTCGTACAAAGGAAAAAAAAAGGCTAAGCACCCGACACCTGTTTTTGCGTCGATGCCGGGCTTAACGCCAGGATTAAACGGGCCAACTGCCAATTGGGTGGGATTCTGATCCTAGCGCCCATGCTAAGCACCGGGCGTTGGAGATGCCCTAAAAGGCCCTTCCAAGTTATTTCGGCCCACACCGGTGGGACTGCGGCAGTTGCCTCGGCCAGATAGATGAGCTTCGGCCTCCCAGACCGAGAGCATACACCTGGTCGAGGAAAAAATCAGGGTGGCCATGCGCTGCCTCGGCAAAGGCTCACTCATCGTCTACCGATAGGAGCCAAGCGAGCTCCTCCACCATCGATACCTTTTTTGCGACCGTGCAACTCCGTTTTGGTCAAACTTTGAAAGTTTAATCACATGTTTTGATCAATATACGGAAGTCTAATACATAGATTTTCCTTCAAATGTACCCTTATCATATAAAAATTCTCTTAAATTTTATGGCACACTAGTAAAAATTGATGACTAAAACCAAAGTATCAAATTTGGAGAAAAAATATACAATATTCACAACGTGACCATTCAAAGCTTAATATTTTATGATTTCTGTAGTCCTCTAAAGTGAACAAGCCTAAACCCTAAAGCTTAAATGTATAAAGGTAAAAACAGCGATTTAATGCCCATCCTGGCTAGCTACTCTACCAGAACGAAGTCTGTAAATTAAGTGGAACTATGCACCAACTAACTGCGTCTATGCATGCGTGCAATGCAAGTCGCCTCAGGGCTGAGGCGACGTAGTGCACAGCCAACTAATTTGTTAACACGATACAGGTTAACAAATCGAGTTACTTTTCAGTAGTCGGATTTTAGTAAGCATCCACGCAAGTGATTTAAGTATGGATAAAGCATTATACCATTAGGTGACATGATCAACAAATCTTATCCTAATTTATCTCTCAAGAATGGCCTGCCAACTTTGCGCTCAAGATCTTTTCTTTATCAAAAAAAAAAAAACTTTCCGATCAACACTTGAACCAACTCTGCTACCACTCAATTATTGTCTAGTGCCCGGTACCGGCGAGTACACCATCCTGCTTTACTGAATGATCCTTGAAAGCTTGATACGTATGTGCACCATAAGACTTGGCATGTTGTATTTCTCACTCTTTTATCACAACACACGACTGACCGCTGCAACTATTATTTTTTTGCGGGTGCATACGTAAGCACTCATAGTTAGTTGTTCAAACACTCCTAAATTAATTCTCCATTTTATACCAATCATTTAGACCAATTTTTATAAACCCAAATAGCATTTGCTCGTAATCAACGTTGATATGGCAAGGTATGGATGTGGACCAAACATAACTAGGTAATCAAAGAAAATTTGTTCTTTCCACAAAAAACCAAGCATTTTGGACACTTGTAACCACCAATAGTTTCTCAAACGTCGATTTGCCCAGTTTCTTCACGTGTAACCACTAAGGCCTCTTTTGGTTCATAGAATAGGATTATCATAGGAATAGGAATCTTGTAGGAAATGAGATGACATGTATCTCAAATCCTATGAGTAGGAATAGGAAACAAGATGTCATTTGGTTGACATCAAAGGAATTTTTTCATTGAGTCTAGGCTCTTTTTTATTTTCCTATGAAATGTGGAGGATAGGAACCAATTCTATGTAGAAATAGGAATCCATTCCTATGAACCAAAGGGCTCTAAAGGAAAAAATCCTATAAGAATCCTATCCTCTAGAATTCCTATGAAATTCCTTTAGACCAAAGGAGGCCTAACAGTTTCTAAAATATTTCAGTCAGATGTACATAAATCATATGTACAGATTTATCTTCAAAAATGTTTACAAAATATAACAACAATTCTATTATGTTTTTTGAATATGTTTTATCAAAAAATAATGATAAAATATATAAACATTTAAAATTTGAAAGACCATGTCAACATGCAGAGCATGCACACACTTTGCATGAAAAAATTGCAGGTCGATACACGTATCATCCAATCATATACATTAAAAACCAGAATGCCAGCTTCCAAACTTCAAAGAGCTAGATAGTGGGTTCATAGCAATGTTTTCCTGGTGGTTGTGGAAAATATGTTCGAAATGAAAAAGAATTGAATGAAAAACACAAGATGAAAAAAAAATAGACCCTAAACCCCTAAACCCTTTACTCCCGGATGGTGTCACCAACTGGGACTAAAGGTCCCCCAGCCCCCAAGCCCCGGGCTAGCTCGCGGCCATGTGGAAGGGCTTTAGTCCCGGATGGTGTCACCAACTGGGACTAAAGGTCCCCCAGCCCCCAAGCCCCGGGCTAGCTCGCGGCCATGTGGAAGGGCTTTAGTCCCGGATGGTGTCACCAACTGGGACTAAAGGTCCCCCAGCCCCCAAGCCCCGGGCTAGCTCGCGGCCATGTGGAAGGGCTTTAGTCCCGGATGGTGTCACCAACTGGGACTAAAGGTCCCCCAGCCCCCAAGCCCCGGGCTAGCTCGCGGCCATGTGGAAGGGCTTTAGTCCCGGATGGTGTCACCAACTGGGACTAAAGGTCCCCCAGCCCCCAAGCCCCGGGCTAGCTCGCGGCCATGTGGAAGGGCTTTAGTCCCGGATGGTGTCACCAACTGGGACTAAAGGTCCCCCAGCCCCCAAGCCCCGGGCTAGCTCGCGGCCATGTGGAAGGGCTTTAGTCCCGGATGGTGTCACCAACTGGGACTAAAGGTCCCCCAGCCCCCAAGCCCCGGGCTAGCTCGCGGCCATGTGGAAGGGCTTTAGTCCCGGATGGTGTCACCTACCGGGACTAAAGGTCCCCAGCCCCTGGCGCGCGCTGCCGGCCACATGGAAGGGTTTTAGTCCCGGGTTGTGGCCAACCGAGACTAAAGGGTGGGGGCCTTTAGTCCCGATTTATTTGTCCCGGTTGGTGACCCGGGACTAAAGGCCCTTCCCAACCGGGGCTAAAGGCCGTTCCTCTGCTAGTGTGGCTATATTGTCATGCAATCTTCTAGAACGAAGCTTATTAAGTGATATTGTGCATACTCCAACTAATTGCGTCCATCCATTCATGCAAGTGACCTATGGTGACATAGTGCAGAGACAACTAATTTGGTTTCTTACGGTAGATGTCAACAAATCGAGCCACTTTTCAGTAGCTGGCTTTTAGGTTAGCTAGTAAGCACGCATCCACGTAACTAAAAAACTGGTAAAGAATCTTGGGCTAGCACTAGCTACTGACAGGATCCACAAATCATACCCTAAATAATGTTGAAGAATGGAGACTGCCAACGTAGGTTGGGTTCAACACCTGAACTAACTAGCTACCCCTCACTTCAATCATTGTCTAGTGGCCGGAACAAGAGCACACCATCGTGAACTTCCTTATCTCCTTTTCGTGACGACAAAATGAACCCGAGAATTTTAAAGTGATAATAGTACAACCGACTCAGATGTCATGTTTGAAAATGACGTGTTTTTTGCATAGAAATATCTGCATGATCACATGATTGCTCTCCACGGCCAAAAAGAAACCGAACTTTCTAACTCATCCCACTCATAGGCACATCATACTAATTAGTTGGCATAGCTTTACATGTTGAACTAAATAACTTTTCCTTTTTTCTTTGAGATGTTGGACTAATTAGTTGGGAAAGGGAACAATGATGTTTAGCTTTCGTCTCATAATCATGTTGTGGTTATGCTCTGCATGCAAACATCTTTCATCATAGACTATATGTTGTGATATAGTATTTGAATGTTCGTTGTAGGAGTAACACCTATTCGCCTGGGGTAATTATACTTTGTTTAGTTTTTCTCATAGCGCATGCCCTGTACTTTTGCATGGGATAGTATGGATTGTCTTTCAAATAGATGGACCCGCATTTATTACGATAATCCTACACCTACGAAGGGGCTACGAAAGGCTACGTAATTTTCCATGCCATAACCTGTCGGCCCTCTGATTTTAATGGGGATGGGCCCCTTCCCTCCTAATCGATCCAATAATCCTTCTCCACGTTGTTGTTTACGTAGAACACGTAAGAGACCTTACGTAGGTCTAGCATTGCCCCATTTATTATATGCGTGGCATGAGAAACATCGCCCGACCTCAAGATGGGGACGTTGCAATGCAAGGGCTCACTAGGACATCACCGCTGGGGAGGAAGGGATTTGACCGGATCAGTTTTGGGGAACAATGTGAGAAGGAAGAAGAGCACTACTGCATTAGAGGTGAAGGAAGGGCGGCGGTTGAATTTCAATAGCCTTAGTAAAATCAACCCAAAGTTTTCTTAAACGATATTGCTGAAGTAGTCTCAGTCAATACTATATTCGTACGATCTTATGTGGAGATCCATGCAGCTTTTTTATTACTTTTTATGTTCTTCTTTTTTATATATTATGTCACTTGACTAAGAATTGATTAACTCTCGGTCGACTAAAATCTAGCCACATCCTTCCTTAAAAATCGATCGCCTGGTCCCTAAAGATGAAGGACAAAAGGCACGTGGATCAAATCTACATGCAGAAGGCCTTTCTATTTAGCCGAGGAAACACATCATGCATTCTAAAAGTTCCAATCATTAAAGGTCTATATGAGAATTAACTAAGTCTCATCTAAATGGTATTAGCATTAAAAAAGGAAAAAAAAGAAAAATACAGACAAATCTCCATGTAAAATAAAACGGCAATGGTAGCTGGCGAACGTTTGTTGTAGTAGGGATAGGAAGCGAACCATCTTTGTTGGCAGTTTTTAGTTGTAAAATGAGATCAAACGACGATAGTATTTTTTTTAAAAAAAAAGAGAAACTGCCATGTCACCTGAATAAACTGCCACCTCTCCCCTCTCCCTCTCAACTAAAACTGCCATGCCAAATCAAATGGCATAAAGTTAGATGAGACTGTTAATTCTCATCAAGATGCAAATTAGCAAATGCGAGCATTAAAACTGGTCAAAACTAACTGCAGCTCACTAATTTGCCTTCGACGTTACCATCAAATGGACTTCATCATCCCCTCAAAAACAAAAAAGGACTTTATCAACAGTGTGCGTTGCCGTCTTTAAAAAAAAGTAAAAAAACAGTGTGCATTGCCGTGGCAAATAAACAAGAGCCGAAAGGTTATGCATGAAGCACACGAGCTAGTGCTGCACAACACACTTGCCACCCACACACCGCGGAACTCATAAATCCTCCGGGCCTCTGCTACCTAGCTCCTCAGCTCTAAGTAAAGTCTCGTCGTTTCCACAAACGCTTGGGACCCAAGATATCGCTCCCTTGAAAGCGTACGTGCGCACCATGGCCATGCACGCTGCAATGCCCGTCACGCCTCTCCCCATGTACGTCGTCTTCGTCTCCGCCGTGATCATGTCCGGCGCTTCGGCTTCGTCACTGTGGTTCCACTACATCGACCCTCGCAACTTCACCATGGCTGCGGCCACGTCACCGTCCTCATCGTCATCGTCGCGCCGCGATGGCCGCCCCTCGCTCGCGCTGCTGCACCGCGACGCCGTCTCCGGCAGGACCTACCCGTCGACGCGGCACGCCATGCTTGGTCTCGCGGCAAGGGACGGCGCGCTGGCAGAGTCCCTCCAGCGTCGCCTCTCGCCTACGACCATGACGACGGAGGTGGGGTCGGAGGTTGTGTCGGGCATCTCCGAGGGCAGCGGCGAGTACTTCGTCCGCGTCGGCGTGGGGTCGCCGCCCACGGAGCAGTACCTGGTCCTGGACTCCGGGAGCGACGTCATCTGGGTGCAGTGCCGCCCCTGTGCCGAGTGCTACCAGCAGTCCGACCCTCTCTTCGACCCGGCCGCGTCGGCGTCCTTCACCGTCGTGCCGTGCGGCTCGGGCGTCTGCCGGACCCTGCCCGGCGGGTCATCAGGCTGCGCCGACTCCGGAGCGTGCCGGTACCAGGTGTCCTACGGCGACGGGTCGTACACCCAGGGCGTGCTGGCGATGGAGACGCTCACGTTCGGGGACAGCACGCC
>NW_024119437.1:0-9740 GCF_003073215.2 Triticum urartu
GGAGCATATGAGATGTTCGAAGAGCTGAAAATGGTTTTCCAAGCTCATGCCCGGGTCGAGAGATATGAAGTCTCCGACAAATTCTTCAGCTGTAAGATGGAGGAAAATAGTTCTGTCAGTAAGCACATAGTCACTATATCTGGGTTGCATAACCGCTTGACTCAACTGGGAGTTAATGTCCCGGATGACGCGGTCATTGACAGAATCCTCCAGCCGCTTCCACCTAGCTACAAGAGCTTTGTGATGAACTTCAATATGTAGGGGATGGAAAAGACCATTCCTGAAGTATTTGCTATGCTGAAATCAGCAGAGGTAGAAGTCAAGAAGGAACATCAAGTGTTGATGGTCAATAAAACCACTAAGTTCAAGAAGGGCAAGGGTAAAAAGAACTTAAAAAGAACTTCAAGAAGGACGGCAAGGAGGTTGCCGCGCCCGGCAAGCAAGCTGCCGGGAAGAAGCCAAAGAATGGACCCAAGCCCGAGACTGAGTGCTTTTATTGCAAGGGAAGCGGTCACTGGAAGCGGAACTGCCCTAAATACTTAGCAGACAAGAAGGCCGGCAAAACAAAAGGTATATGTGATATACATGTAATTGATGTGTACCTTACTAGTTTCCGTAGTAGCTCCTGGGTATTTGATACCGGTGCAGTTGCTCACATTTGTAACTCAAAGCAGGGGCTGCGGAATAAGCGGAAACTGGCAAAGGATAATATTTTAGATAGAAGAAACATTTCTTCTATCTAAAATATTAGAAAGAATGTACCCTTCTATCCAAATCCAATTTGCATCGATAAAATAAATCCAAATTCCAGTAGTAGATGAATAATTGCAAATTTGTGTGTGTACGAGATTAGAATAACTTCAAAATAACTGACATAATTTTGTATTTTTCCTGATCAGAAAAATACATGAAAAAGAAAGGAGGTAGAAAAATTTTTGGATTTATGGTTAAAGAAGAAAAAGAAGAAAACAGGGGTTCTGTTGAATTTCAAGTATTCAGTTTCACCAATAAGATACGGAGACTTGCTTCACATTTGGAATTACACAAAAAAGATTTTTCATCGGAAAGAGGTCTACGAAGACTTTTGGGAAAACGTCGACGTTTGCTGGCTTATTTGGCAAAGAAAAATAGAGTACGTTATAAGAAATTAATCGGTCAGTTGAATATTCGGGAGCAGTAATTTAATCGTTCAAATTTTTTTCTTGTTTTATTATTTTTTTAGTAGTCTTATAGTAGTCTTAGATTTTTCATTTTGATGAGCCTCGCTTTGAGGAATTCATGGAATAATCCATTTTCATGGAATAATGAATTAAGGAAGAAAGGATATGAGTCTACCGCTTACAAGAAAAGATCTCATGATAGTCAATATGGGCCCTCAACACCCATCAATGCATGGTGTTCTTCGACTGATCGTTACTCTCGATGGTGAGGATGTTATTGATTGTGAACCCATATTAGGGTATTTACACAGAGGAATGGAAAAAATCGCGGAAAACCGAACTATTATACAATACTTACCTTATGTAACAAGGTGGGATTATTTAGCTACTATGTTTACAGAAGCAATAACAGTAAATGCACCAGAATTCTTGGAGAATATTCAAATACCACAAAGAGCCAGCTATATTAGGGTAATTATGTTAGAATTAAGCCGGATAGCTTCTCACTTGCTATGGCTTGGACCTTTTATGGCGGATCTCGGCGCACAGACTCCTTTTTTCTATATTTTTAGAGAGAGAGAATTAATATATGATCTATTTGAAGCTGCTACAGGTATGCGAATGATGCACAATTACTTTCGCATCGGAGGAGTAGCCGCCGATCTACCTTATGGATGGATCGATAAATGTTTAGATTTCTGTGATTATTTTTTACGCGGAGTTGTTGAATATCAACAACTTATTACACAGAATCCAATTTTTTTAGAGCGAGTTGAAGGAGTAGGTTTTATTAGCGGAGAAGAAGCAGTAAATTGGGGCTTATCGGGACCGATGTTACGAGCTTCTGGAATACAATGGGATCTTCGTAAAGTAGATCCTTATGAGTCTTACAACCAATTTGATTGGAAAGTCCAATGGCAAAAAGAAGGGGATTCGTTAGCTCGCTATTTAGTACGAATTGGTGAAATGAGGGAATCCATCAAAATAATTCAACAAGCTGTAGAAAAAATTCCTGGAGGACCTTATGAAAATTTAGAAGTCCGACGCTTTAAGAAAGAAAATAATTCTGAATGGAATGATTTTGAGTATAAATTTCTTGGTAAAAAACCTTCGCCCAATTTTGAATTGTCAAGACAAGAGCTTTATGTAAGAGTAGAAGCCCCAAAAGGTGAATTAGGGATTTATCTAGTAGGAGATGATAGCCTTTTCCCCTGGAGATGGAAAATCCGTCCACCCGGGTTTATTAATTTGCAAATTCTTCCTCAGCTAGTTAAAAAAATGAAATTGGCTGATATCATGACGATATTAGGTAGTATAGATATCATTATGGGGGAAGTTGATCGTTGAAATGATAATAGATAGGGTAGAGGTAGAAACTATCAATTCTTTTTCGAAATTGGAATTATTAAAAGAAGTCTATGGACTGATATCGATTCTACCCATTTTGACCCTCCTTTTGGGAATAACAATAGAGGTACTCGTAATTGTGTGGTTAGAAAGAGAAATATCTGCGTCGATACAACAACGTATTGGTCCTGAATATGCTGGCCCCCTGGGCCTGCTTCAAGCTATAGCAGATGGGACTAAGCTACTTTTTAAAGAAGATATTCTGCCATCCCGAGGAGATATTTCTTTATTTAGCATTGGACCCTCTATAGCAGTCATATCAGTTTTATTAAGTTTTTTAGTTATCCCTTTGGGATATCATTTTGTTTTAGCCGATCTTAGTATTGGTGTTTTTTTATGGATTGCCATTTCAAGTATAGCTCCTATTGGTCTTCTTATGGCAGGATATAGCTCAAATAATAAATATTCTTTTTCAGGCGGTCTACGAGCTGCTGCTCAATCCATTAGTTATGAAATACCATTAACTTTTTGTGTGCTAGCAATATCTCTACGTGTGATTCGTTAAAATAGATCTTTTTCCTATAAAATCCATTAACTATTTATATTCCTTTTCTTATTTAGTATTTGGGTTGGTAAGTTAAACTAGATAGCTATATGAGTGAAACAAAACAGCTTATAAATTTGTAGTAAAAAGAAAAAATCTCATTTCCTACGTACAAGAAAAAAGTGGAAGTAAACATAAGCAGTGTAAACTCTTTATCCCAAGGTTGATATTTTTTAATTAGTCATCATATCTTGAAGCGGCCAAGAATAAAGGATTCACGATATGGAATTCCATTACTAGAATACTCCTAGTTATTACTATAACTTAATAATCCATAAGAAGAATCCACCAAAAGTTAGTGAAGGGTTAGGAACACTAAAGTACATAAAGGATTAGTAATGGAAAATCTAAAACATTAGAGATTTTTGCCCATAAAAGGAATCATAATAAGGACTTGCAATTTGTAGAAATTATCAAGTAGTACTTTCTTCGGATTCCGATCCAGAGTATGTTCCCATTCACTTGTTAAGGAAATGGCTATCAAGAACGAATTAACCCTTTATCCATTTTTTCTTTTTAAATACCCCCTCCCTGGGGAAAGAAGAATAGTAAAAAAGATATGGAGTGCACTAGAAAAAATTTTCATTATTTCCTTCCTCTATCCATATTCATGCAGAATTGCTCATGAACTAATACCCAACTCTTTCCATTTATTAATTGAATTCCTATAACAAGTAACAAGTGTTTTATTCCAAGATTAAGTTATTACTGAACAAAGAAAAATTTTCATTATATTATAAAGGATGAGATCAATTCGGAAGCGCTTTTTCTTATTCTAGCAGACGGAATTCCTTTGGTCTAATTTAGGACTTTCAAATCTATTTTATTTTATCTAATTCTATCTACGCCCCCGGGGCTAGGAACAAAACAGTCCTTTCCTTTTTCTGATCATAGAGAAGCCGTATGAAGCTAAGGTTTCATGTACGGTTTTGAAATAGCGGTGGGAACTGTGATGTTATCACCGACTATGATTATCTAACAGTTCAAGTACAGTTGATATAGTTGAAGCACAGTCAAAATACGGTTTTTTTGGATGGAATATTTGGCGTCAGCCTATAGGTTTTCTGGTTTTTTTAATTTCTTCTTTGGCAGAATGTGAAAGATTACCCTTTGATTTACCAGAAGCGGAGGAAGAATTAGTAGCAGGTTACCAAACTGAATATTCCGGTATCAAATATGGTTTATTTTATCTTGTTTCTTACCTAAATTTATTAGTTTCTTCTTTATTTGTAACAGTTCTCTACTTGGGCGGGTGGAATTTATCTATTCCCTATATATCCTTTTTTGATTTTTTCCAAATGAATAAAGCAGTTGGAATTTTGGAAATGACAATGGGTATATTTATTACATTAACTAAAGCTTATTTATTTCTCTTCATTTCTATCACAATAAGATGGACTTTACCGAGGATGAGAATGGATCAGTTATTAAATCTTGGATGGAAATTTCTTTTACCTATTTCCCTGGGCAATCTCTTATTAACAACCTCTTCTCAACTTGTTTCACTATAAATAAGATAATACAATAATAGTAAGAATATTTTCAACACAAAAGCTCTCTCAAACAAGAGAAAGAAACATATCTTTTTCATAGATATTTAGAATGAATATGTTCCCTATGGTAACTGGGTTCATGAGTTATGGTCAACAAACAATACGTGCTACAAGGTACATAGGTCAAAGTTTCATAACTACCTTATCCACACAAATCGTTTACCTATAACGATTCACTACCCTTATGAAAAATCAATTACACCAGAGCGTTTCCGAGGGCGAATCCACTTTGAATTTGATAAATGTATTGCTTGTGAAGTATGTGTTCGCGTATGTCCGATAGATTTACCCGTTGTGGATTGGAGATTTGAAAAGGATATTAAAAGAAAACAATTGCTTAATTATAGTATTGATTTCGGAGTTTGTATATTTTGTGGCAATTGTGTTGAGTACTGTCCAACAAGCTGTTTATCAATGACTGAAGAATATGAACTTTCTACCTATGATCGTCATGAATTGAATTACAATCAAATTGCTTTAAGTCGGTTACCAATCTCCATAATGGGAGATTACACAATTCAAACAATTAGGAATTCGTCTGAAAGTAAAATAAACAAAGAAAAATCTTCGAATTCAAGAACGATTACTGATTACTAAACTTTGATTTTGTCTTTCTGTTATAAAAATCTAATAATTCTTTATTAAACTTTAAAATTAAACTATAAAGAAAAACGAAAAACTACTGCTTATTGGAAATTATTTCTTATTTTAAATCAGACTAGATTTTCGTGATATAATATAATTTATAACTATAAGTTTATACACAAAAAAATACCCTAATCCTTTTTTCCTTCCTTGAATCCTTTAGTTTTAGTCAGTTCATGAAAAATTTTATACTATTAATTTCTTTTTATCCATAATGGATTTACCTGGACCAATACATGAGATTCTTATGCTATTTGGGGGATTTGTTCTTCTACTAGGGGGTCTAGGAGTAGTATTACTTACCAACCCCATTTATTCTGCCTTTTCGCTGGGATTAGTTCTTGTTTGTATATCCTTATTCTATTTTTTATTAAATTCCTACTTTGTAGCTGTCGCACAACTTCTTATTTATGTGGGAGCCATAAATGTCTTGATCATATTCGCTGTAATGTTCGTAAATGGCTCAGAATGGTCTAAAGATAAGAATTATTGGACTATTGGAGATGGGTTCACTTCACTCGTTTGTATAACTATTGTTTTTTCACTAATGACTACTATCCCAGATACGTCGTGGTATGGAATTCTTTGGACTACAAGATCAAACCAAATAGTAGAACAGGGTCTCATAAATAATGTTCAACAAATTGGAATTCATTTAGCAACCGATTTTTATCTTCCGTTTGAACTCATTTCCATAATTCTTCTAGTTTCTTTAATAGGTGCAATTACTATGGCTCGGCAATAAGAAAACTTAGAAAAAGTACAAATTATAAGAATTGCAAATCTAAAATAAATAACTAAAGAATCACAATTTTGATTTAGTAAAATCCATCTACTGCCAACAAATACCTCCTTTTTTTTTTTTTTTTCTTTTGTTGTGTAATTGTTCTATTGTAATTAATTGAATCGGTTCAATTCTTGCCCTCATATTGAAATGAATCGAGATTGATAAGGAGTTAGTTAATGATGTTTGAGCATGTACTTTTTTTGAGTGTCTATTTATTTTCGATTGGTATCTATGGATTGATCACAAGCCGAAACATGGTTAGAGCTCTAATATGTCTTGAACTTATACTGAATTCAATTAATCTAAATCTCGTAACATTTTCTGATCTATTTGATAGTCGCCAATTAAAAGGAGATATTTTCGCAATTTTTGTTATAGCCCTTGCAGCTGCTGAAGCCGCTATTGGACTATCCATTCTTTCTTCCATCCATCGTAATAGGAAATCCACTCGTATCAATCAATCTAATTTATTGAATAATTAGACTTTTGAATAATTAGACATAGAATCCTCTAAACAAAGGCGCACATATTAAAATAAATAGAAATCAATACTATTTTCTTAGTATTATTTGAGAATATCCATTTTTTTTAGTAGATTATTGCATAGTATTCTTTTTCACTTAAATGAATTTTTGTATTTGTAATTCATTGATATTGCAATTTGAATATTGCAATAATTTATATTGAAAAGACGATAGCCAATTTATTGGCTAATTCGAATTCGTCTGTACAATTCGTAAAATTCTTTCTTATTTCTTATTTATTGTTGAAATCCAAAATTAAAGTCTCTTGGCTCTCTTCACGCTTTCTCACAAACAGATTAAAAAATAGATTTTTTTTTTTGAAGTTTCTAAGTCGCACTGTAGCCTACTTGGAAACAACTGCCCTCCTCAGTGGAAGTCTCAATGTAATTCTTAACTCCCCTAAATGAGATATAAATGTACGATGCAGTTTCACTTTCATGAGACTGAATTGAGATGATGCCACAATTTGACTCTTGTGCTTTGAAATGTGTCACTCGGAGCAACTATCAGACAATACAATTTCCCAAAAGAATCATATATTTCCAAGTCATTGTTAAATTTCCCACTGCAATGCGCGGGGAATCCTTTAGTTTACCAGTTATTTCATGTCTCATGGCTTTTTCTCCACGTCGCGAGACTACTCCACCAAATAGTCAGCTTCGCAATAACCCCAATGATCATCCTCAGTGAGTTTACTATCTTCCTCGACAACACTTGGCACAGGCCTTAGACACACCAATTTCTGTCTAAATAGTACTTTTCTTTCATCATGTACATCTCAAAGAAGACTTAGAATTATACATACATTGATTAAAAAATCGAGTCTTTACCGAAGAAGCCTGTGCTCGAAATAATCGAGCACGGGCTTTTCTGGTCAAAATGTATCTTGTCTTTATCATGACTTATTTTTCTTGGTTAACAATACTTGTTGTTTTGTCGATATTTCAGGTTCATTAATTTTTTTACCTAGATCTTCAATGGCAAGAATAACAACAAGTAGTCGCCTCATAGTATTTAAGTAAAAATGGACAAAAGGGAACAAGATAGCTGACTCGTATATATTCTTGAAACTGTCATGTTCTTGAGATATAAATAAAATACACTCAAGGGGTTGCCGTAGAGGCAGACATGGAAAAATCCATTGGCTCACACTGTTCTCCTAATCACGTACACCTACAGTACACACAATTGTGAAACATCCATAGCCGCAATTGCCATTGGTAACCTACTGTAACTCGAAAGATGTATAATGCTGCTACTCCTATTACGTAATTGTACAAGCACCAATCATACCAGGTCCATTATTCACATCCAATGAACCCAAAGATTAGCATACCCAATAGGTAAATAATATACAAAATGGCATTTTATTGATTACAGTTTAATGAAAAAAATTCACCATTGCTTTTATTTCAGAATTAGCCCGCAGTTGTGATAAAATGATAATTCAGTTGCTTTAGTACTATGCTAAATTTCTACAAGAAACATTTGAAATCGTCACGATAGAATTGCTTCTGTTTTGGAACTAATCAAACAAATAGGAAGAACACAATATTCTTGCTATGATTTGCATCAAGAAACTTATAAAAATGGCAATACATGAGATCGGTTCTTACCACAAGAAGTGGATGCTTTCAGTTCTGACTCGTTGAGGTAAGGAAGCAGCATCACCTGCCAGCAGGGATTCGAGGACGGGCGAGATCGGAGGAAGCTGCGCCATGCGTGGAGGAGGGCTCATGGCATGACCTATCCACCTCGAGAATAACAACAAGCAAGCACGCACAGCTGTTACCCCTGCCCTCGACCAAACCTCATTGCCTACTGGAAGGAGCGGCTATGGTGGCTCGATGGCATGGCCGTGCTGCATGTCATCCAGCAGATCTCCCCAACCCTCACTTCTCTGTAACTCTTCCACGAATTGCGTTATCTGGGAGCAGCACACAACCTGTTGAAGATACTCGGGGACAGCGGCCAGCTCACACACAACCTCCAATGACGCAGGTGCGGCACTGGGAGGAGGAGGGCGTTGGATTATGCATGGACGACATCGGAGAAGGACTGCAAGGTTAGGAGGATGCGATCTGAGGCCTACCACGCTCGTTGCCTCTCAATGTCCACCTCTTTAAGGAGAACATGAGCAAGGAAGAAAATCGGCGGCTACATCCCAAGAAAGGAAAGAGAGCGGGAGAGATGAAGGGGATTGACGTCCATGCATATGTTTCCTTTTTCTTTTCTTCCCTTTTTACGTGTGTACCGAAGAATCTCTAATCAATCTCTGAAAAATCAAATCTAAATTAATCAACTATACCATAAGTTCCTCAATCACATTAATTAATATTTTGGGCAAGGTATGGAAACGTTAATTAATGTAATTTTTGAGAAGTATGGAAATATTATTTAATGTGATTGAGGAACTTATGGTATAGTTGATTAATTTAGATTTGATTTTTCAAAGATTGATTATAGATTAATCATAATTGATTTTTTCACATAAATACATTACGAATAAATGGAAGGAGTATCAGAGCGATTCGGTTTTAGCATGGGAGGGGTGGTGGGAGGTGAGACGAAAATAAACCGGACGAAAATAAACCGGGACTATTCAACCAACTCGTTCATTAGGAGTAGAGATATATAGGCTAATAATAGAACCTGCCGGCAGCTGTCTGAGTAGGATTAGAATTCCTATACTACTCGCTGTCGTCTCCTGTGCACGATCGGTGTACGTACGATATGGTAAATACTAACTTCGGCGTGACGGATTCGTCCTCCTGTGCACAATCGGGCTTAATTTTGGGTGCGAGTTCGGATTGGACTCCTATAAGGGCATCTCCACTAGGCCCCCCAACAGCCCTCCTAGAAGGCCTTTTTCATCGCCGGTGCGTATTTTTTCTTCCAGTCATGCCCCAGAAGCTTAAAAAACGCCGGATTTCGTCAAAGTTACGGCCAGCAGTCCCGACCCAAACCCACAAAGCTGGGGCGCAGCTGAGGGCGCCGGCGCTCTATTTCGCATGCATCGGCCCACTTGCCAGCCCCTCTCTCTCTCCTCTCCTCTCATTTCTCTCTTTTCTTTCTCCTCTCTCCTCGTATGCATCGCTCCACCACCTCCCACACATAGCC
>NW_024119438.1:0-9104 GCF_003073215.2 Triticum urartu
TGGCATTTAGAGGACATGATGAAAGTGAAAGCTCACTAAACAAAGGAAATTTCCTTGAGCTTTTAAATTGGCTAGCGGGAAATTTTGAAGAGGTTGACAGGGTTGTTCTCAAGAATGCTCCACAAAACTGCAAGATGACTCACCATGATATACAACAAGAGGTGATAAAAAATTGTGCAGAGGAGACTACTAAACTAATCATTGAAGAACTTGATGGTGGTCATTTTGCAATACTTGCAGATGAGTCTAGTGATGTGTATCAAAATGAACAGTTGGCTGTTTGCTTGCGTTATGTTGAAAAGAAAGGAAGGGCAGTTGTAAGATTCCTTGGTCTTGCTCATGTTGAAGATACTACCTCTTTGACACTTAAAGCTGCAGTTCAGAAACTGCTTATGACACACAATTTAACCTTTGCAATGGTTCGTGGGCAAGGATATGATGGAGCTAGTAACATGAAAGGTAATGTTAATGGCCTAAAAAAACTGATTATGGATGAGTCCCCTTCTGCCTATTATGTTCATTGTTTTGCTCATCAACTACAGTTAACTCTTGTTGTTGTTGCTAAGGAGAGTGGTGATTGCACTTGGTTCTTTCAGCAACTTGCACACTTGTTAAATGCTCTTAGCATGTCTTGTAAAAAGATGAGAATGCTTCGGATAGCTCAGGCCGAGGAACTCATTGATGCATTGGAATTGGAAGAAGTGGAAATAGGGAGTGGGCTGAATCAGGAAATGGGTTTGGGAAGGCCATGTGATACACGTTGGGGCTCTCACTTCAAAACCGTGAACCATGTCATCTCTATGTATGGTGCACTACGACGAGTCCTCATCAAGATTGGAGATGAGTATCATGGTGCGGAGGCCCAAACGGCTCTATCTATATTGACACCATTTCGATCATTTGAGTTTGTTTTCATAGCACACTTGATGCAAGAAATATTTGGATACACGGATGAGCTATGTAGAGCTTTGCAAAAGCAGGATGAAGATATTGTTCATGCTATTGAGCTTGTTGATGTCACAAAGTATCACTTGGAGTGTTTGAGGACCGACGTTGGATGGGATGATTTTCTCACAAAGGTCACATGTTTTTGTACAAAGCATAAGATCAAAGTTGTTGATATGAAGGGTCCTTACTTTCCCGTTGGCCGTTGGCTGGCCTAGAAGGGGTTTATGTAATGGTGTGATCAATTACCACCACTTCAAGGTTGATATGTTTGTGGGTGTCATTGATAGGCAAATCAGTGAGCTGAATGGTAGATTTGATGAGGTAAACACAGAGCTACTTTCTTGCATGGCAGCATTTTGTCCACTTCGTCTATTTGCTGCTTATGATCAGGAGAAGTTGGTTAGGCTTGCTAAAAAATTTTATGCTAATGATTTCACAAGTGATGAACTGGCAAGACTTCCATGGCAACTAAACATGTATGTTACTCATGTGCGTAGAGATGAAAGGTTTCAAAACTTAAAGAATCTGTGTCAACTTTCAGTTATGCTTGTAGAGACAAACAAGCATGAACAATATCATATTGTTTACAAGCTTCTTAAGTTGGTATTGATTCTGCCAGTTGCTACTGCTAGTGTTGAAAGGGTATTCTCTTCAATGAATTATGTGAAGAATAAGCTAAGGAGCAAAATGGGTGATGATTACTTAAGCAATTGTTTGGTTACATTTGTTGATAGAGAATTATTCAATCAAGTAAAGGATGAGGATGTCATCAATCGTTTCCAGAAAGGCAACCGCAAAGTTATATTGTAAGGTCGGATATCAATCATATCATCATTTTATCAATCAAAAGGTACTTTTGTATCCATGTTTTTTTATAATTATTATGGTTTGACACATCCAAAAAATTCTATTGTCATTATGGCGTACTATTTTGTTCATATATTGCAATAGCCGCACTATTTGGTTCAGATATTGAAATTCTCGTACTATTTGGTCATATATTGCATTTAGAGTAAAAAAATTGGGTGAATACCCAGCCAGCAATTCCTGGCGCCGCCACTGTCATGATGACGCACCTTTTAGACCATACAGTTCCCACCGCCCCTCCTATGTGATGCTCCTGCTGCTTCCATCCCCCCTTCCCCACTTCAACGGGTCGTAGAGCTATCGCATGCGACACCATGCCCTTTGTCGTTGTAGGTCATGGAGATGCGCCCCTTCATACCATGACCACCGCCCCTCCATTTCAGTGCCCTCATTGTTCATCTGTCCCCTCCCATGCCCCGACTACTTGTATTCTTGCACATGTGAGTCATCGCTCAGTCCAAGTATGTTGCGTTTTTTTCTAGATCGTCATGAACAAGTCGTGGTCATCCCCATACATTTGTAGTTATAGATTGAGCCTGATTTCGCTTGTGATTCTAGCTTTGCACAACTATGGATGCAAGAGGATATTTATAGTACCACCAGTACTTCATAAGTATAAGTGGAAGTACTGCTCAAATCGACCCTCCATGCAAAAGGGTGGTTTAGTCTTTTCCTAAGTCTAATCTGATTCCAAATCAAACCATGTATTCACCAAAACATGCATTAACCTTGTGATATAAGTAAATAATTGCTCAACAGCGCTTGTTGTTATACACATGTAGTCGTCGCCGCCCCTTTGGAGAGTTCGCGAAAGGCCGTTGTGAATGACATCAGTTCCATTCAAGCTATTAAGCACGGGCACCATTGTCTTCTCGCCTCTTCGGTCTCATAGTACATCCTCCTCGCGGGCGTCTCCTTGTTCTTCCTCCCAATGCAATTGCACCATTGTCATCGTTCTCCTATGTAGGTGTAGCCAATGAGTTGCTAACAGACCGTCTGCCAACTCCAAGAATGATGGCAATGTCAACCAATCGAGGAATGGATCTCATTTGGCATTTTTTACTTGCAAACAGATTTAGTGATCAAAAAAATCTTGGATATGAGCTCTTACAAGGTTGGGGCCACATGTGAGATCACAGGCACGCAATTGGCGTGTGGCACTATTGATGATCATGTCTCGGATGATGTTGCTCGAGCAACCACACCTGGTCGCTACCACTCCCCATGGCTTGTTGACCATGTCCTGAATGTCGCCTATCTCTCTGGTGCACGCCACTATGGATTCCATTGGTGCATATCCTAGTGAAAACATAGTTAAGGTTCTAGAGTGATTAGTGGGTTTAGGTCGAATAACTTGTCTGTAGTAGTCGAAACACATTAAGGTGAATAGATCAGAAGTTTTCTTGAGAGAAAAAAATAAATACATTAAGATGAGGAACGAAAATAAATTATCTTCGGAGTATTAATTGTTATGCAGATTACCTTTTTACCCATGTACTCGGGTACTCCATTACTTTTTGGGTTGGCACTCTCTTGTCCTCACTTTGGAATACCAATTGAGATCATCCATTGGATTGAAAGAAATGGATGGCTCATATTCATTTTGGAGTATCATAAATGAGCGCAAATGTAATGATGGAGGACATTGTGATATGGATATACATCCTCCTCCGATCAGTATGGATAGATTCCGGTACCCCAAAAAAAGGGCTACCAGAGGCCCATTGCGTGTGAGTATCGTCATCACCACAAGTCCATTCAAAATTCTCTAACAACCACTAACTCATCATACAACCAATGCATAGTGTAATTTCAAGGTTCATCGTGTACATCCAATTTGTGGTGAGAACTTAAATCCATGCCTAAGCTTCCCTTCAATGGCTAGAAGGATGCATGGCCTCTACCAATTCATGGTAACGTCGCCATGCATATGATTTCGGTTTTGTAAAGTATATCATCTGGTTTGAGACTTTTGCGGGGGACACCGACTTGGACATAAAATTAGTTTGGCACTAAAAATATCCAATACAGTTCTTTGCTCAAGTTAAAAGGGATAAGATTGAGTAACTATGAATATTTATTTCTTGATCAAATTAGAAGTAGTCACTCAAAAAATCTAGGTCAACTTGTATGTAGACTAACTGTCTGTTATACTGAAAGTTCAACTAATCCCCGGGTGGTTTTAGTAATTCATAACAACATATAGCTCATTGAACTAATATCCATTCAAGATATATATTTTAGGAAGTTCAATGAATGACATAGCATGGACTAGGAATATGGACCCCTCAAAATGCTAAGGACACATATTGGCAAAAGCTCAAGACTCTTCATTTTATTTTAAGTGATCCAAGATCACATTGAATCCATAGGAAAGTCAATACTATTAAAAGGGGATGAGGTGTTGCTTAATGACTTGCTTGCTCAAATGCTTAGCGATATTGCTCCAAGTACTCTCAACCACTTTCTCCATCCAAATATGTCAAAGCCCTAAACTCCAACTCGGCCCCGCCGATTCTTTGTATCCGACGCCACCGAGTTCATATGACATAGCCACTGCTAGAAACCCTAACAGTTCGGTCTCACCGATACGGGTCTCGGTCTCACCGAGATGGCCTTGCCAACACACTGTGACTTGTTGCATTTATTTTGATCTCACCAAGTTATGCAACTCGGTCCGGTCTCGCCGAGTTGGCTTGACATTTTCTCGGTTGCCTTATTGCTTCACTCCGGTCTCACCGAGTTGATGCAATCGGTGCCACCGAGTTGATGTTTGCCTTAAAGCCCTAGCACATTGGTCCCACCAAGTTGTTCCAGTCGGTCCCACCGATCGAGATTCCTAACGTTCACATTTTGAACTAATCGATCTCATGGAGTTCATCTATTCGGTCTCACTGAGTTGGGTCAAATGTGTGTAACGGTTGGATTTTGTGTGGAGGCTATATATACCCCTCCACCCCCTTCTCCATATGTGAGAGAGCCATTAGAACGTGCCTACACTTTA
The DNA here is from genome assembly GCF_003073215.2 of Triticum urartu. Taxonomy (NCBI): domain Eukaryota; kingdom Viridiplantae; phylum Streptophyta; class Magnoliopsida; order Poales; family Poaceae; genus Triticum; species Triticum urartu. Next base: position 4,820 of record NW_024119438.1, read on the forward strand.
ACCATACATTTTCTGATAGAGAACCACCTACTCATGTGTTGAGATCAAGATATTCCAATTCTACCACAAAAATCTTGATTTCTAGCCTTCCCCAAGTCGCTTTCCACTCAAATCATCTTTCCACCATATTGAAATCTGCGAGAGAGAGTTGAGTGATAGGGAGACTATCATTTGAAGCACAAGAGCAAGGATTTCATTATCAACACACCATCTATTACCTTTTGGAGAGTGGTGCCTCCTAGATTAGTTAGGTGTCATTTGAGAGCCTCTGTCAAGATGTGGAGTTGAACCAAGAAGTTTGTAAGGGCAAGGAAATCACCTACTTCATGAAGATCAACCCGAGTGAGGCAAGTCCTTCGTGGGCGATGACCATGGTGGGATAGACAAGGTTGCTTCTTCGTGGGTTGGAGCCCTCCGTGGACTCGCGCAACCGTTACCCTTCGTGGGTTGAAGTTTCCATCAACGTGGATGTATGATAGCACCACCTATCGGAACCACGCCAAAAATCTCCGTGTCTTCATTGCGTTTGCACTCTCCAAACCCTTTCCTTTACCTTCATATGCAATGTTTTACTTTCCACCGCTACACTCTTAGAATTGCATGTGTAGGTTGATTGCTTGACTTGTGCTAGTTGCTAAAATCTGCCCACAACTAAAATTGGGAAAATGTTAGATTTTTATTTGGTCAAGTAGTCTAATCATCCCCCCTCTAGACATACTTTCGATCCTACACATACCCTCTCCATCCATATCTATAGGGCTTAATGTGTTTTTCTAGATTGCCTTTGACTATTGATAAAATTAATAGTATATGAGATGTATAATGTGAAAATTATATCATTAGAAGCTCCTTCGCATATGAATTTGACGGTATGCTTTGTGTAATAACTTGCATGACATATATTATTGCTCTAGCATGTGGTTTACCTCACGTCCGTTTGCCTATCTTGAGGCGCCGTACCCCGGAAGGGATTGATAACCCCTTTAACTCGCCGGGTTGCGAGGTGTTGTTATTTGTGTGCAAGTGCTGCTTACGTTGTGTTGCTTGGCTCTCCTACTGGTTCGATACCTTGGTTTCATAACTGAGGGATATACCTACCGTCGATGTGCTACATCATCCCTCCCTCTCCAGGGAAATACCGACATAGTTCCAGCTACCATCAAGGAGAATTTCTGGCGCCGTTGCCGGGGAGGATCTTCAACATAACTAGGTTCCTAATCACAAATCTCATCTCCTTGCAATTTACATTATTTGCCATTTGCCTCTCATTTTCCTCTCCCCCACTTCACAAAAATTTGCCATTTTATTCGCCCCTCTTGTTCCGTTCGTCGTTTTCTTGTCAGATATATTCTCTGCTTGCAATCATGAGTGATTTTGGTATGGCACCAACAGATGATGGCCTGACTCCTAAGATGGGACGTAGAGGCAATCTGGATGCTAAAACTTTTATCTTGGGGCAAGGGAACATTATGAGAGAAGAACGTATCCAAGAATTCTTCAATCTTGATGATGCTCCTATACTTAAAACTACTAGATCTTATGCGGATGTTATTTCAGCACTAGTTCTGAAACTTGAAAGTAAATTTATCCGCACTCATCCTACTTTGCAAAGATTGTTTTTTGAGCTCTCCGAAATAAAGAATCCTGGAGCCAAAAAGTTGGCCACTCTCGTTCTTATGAACGAGTTTGACTACATAATTTGGGAAGCTAGGGTAATCTTTGATTTTTATGATATGAATCGTGAAAAGCCCATGATAGATGAAATTCTTTACAATAGTGACTATGCACTAAGGCATTTGCTAGGGGATAATAAGATCTTTGATGAGAATCTTAAAAAGGAGGTTTCCATTCTAGAAATAATCCAACAAGTTTTTAATAATGTTAATCAACACTATTCTTTGATTGTTGCGGGAAATCAAAGGGGTTATGATGAAAATCAACAAAGGAATGCTAAAGTTTCTATGAATAATATGTTTTATGTTGTGTTTACAAAACCTCCTGATAAAAATACCCCCAAGGAGATTAAGAAGAATAAAGATGACAAAACTTAAATCCTTGCTATATGCCTAGCTAAGGGCGTAAAACTATAGTGCTTGTTGGGAGGCAACCCAATGAATAAAATTTATTTTTGCTTTTTGCTTTTTGTTCTTAAGTGTAAGCACAATTATGCTACTGTTATGATTGTGTTTTTTGTGTTTTAATTAGTGTTTCTACCAAGTAAAGCCTTTAGGATCTTGTTGGGCAATAGTTGTTTGATCTTGCTGAAAAAAAGAAAGTTTTGTGCTCACGAAAACAATTATCATTTTTACCAGAGAGCGATAAAATACCCATTCCAATTGAAGTAGATCAATATACAAATTACTCAGGTCGTCTAATTTAGCACAATTTTTGGAGTTACAGAAGTATTCGAAATAGTCAGATTGCTACATACTGTTTTGTTTTGACAGATTCTGTTTTCTTTGTGTTGTGTGCTTATTTTGATGGCTCTATGGTTTTCTTTGATGAGTTTTTGCCATACAAAAGTTGGAATATGGTAGATATAATACAAAAACAAAATATGAATTGGTTTTATACATCACTTATAGTAGTGGTTTATTATTCTTATACTAACGGATCTCACAAAGGTTGTTGTTGAGTTTTGTGTAATTGAAGTTTTCAACTTTTGGGTTATCTTACGATGGATGAAATAAGGATCTAGGAGCCTAAGATTGGGGATGCCCCGGCATCCCAAGCTATTATCCAAGAATGAGCAACCAACTAAGCTTGGGGATGCATCCGAGTGGCATCCCTGCTTTCTTCCAACAACTATCGGTATTTTACTCGAGACTATATTTTTATTCGTCACATGATATGTGTTTTGCTTGGAGCGTGTTGTATGATATGTGTCTTTGCTTGTTTTATTTTGTGTTTTAAGTCATCAATCCTTGCTGGACACACCTATTTGAGAGAGTTAAAATTATATCATGACTTGTTAGAATTGCTCTCTACGCTTCACTTAAATCTTTTATGAGCTAGGACTTGCTCTAGTGCTTCACTTATATCTTTTTGAGCATGGTGTGCTTTGTTATTTTCGAAGAAATGCTCTCTTGATTCACTTATATTTGTTTGAGAGTTAGTAAAATTTTGAAGAAATTCTCTCTTGCTTCACTTAAATTATTTTGAGAGAAAGAAAATTTGTCATGCTCATGATCTTCAATATTTGTTCGAGCTTATGAAAAGCTACACATGAAAATTAGTGCTAAAGTGATAGATATCCAAGAAGGATAAAGAAAAAAAATGTCATGAAGATCATTGGACAAAATAAACTTGATCATTAGTAATAGTTTTGATATATGATGATGTGATATGTCAGTTATGTTGATGAGTAATTGTGCTCTAGTAAGAATATTGGTGTTAAGGTTTGTGATATGCAATGAAAATAATATCCTACTTATGGTGCATTATTCTATATTAATTATGCTTAATGCTTGCTTATGATATTATTTGTTTTTTGGTTGGTCGCTTCTCAATCCTTTTGCTAGTCTTCATTTTGCACCAAGTATGACCTCTACTTGTGCATCCAAAATCCTTCAAAACCAGTTTTGCCACATGAGTCCACTATATCTACCTATATGTGGTATTCTTTTGCCGTTCTAAGCAAATTTGCATGTGCCATCTCTAATCTTCAAAATAAACTTCTCTTTTGTGTGTTTGTTTCGCTCGCGGAGCGGTGAGGGGTGGCTAATATTTTCCATGCTAGATGTATTATTCTCAAGATGAGTCTTTATTCACTTGTCATTGCACGAGAGTAAGGCAAAAGTATTAGGGATGCCCAGCCCCGAAATGAAAAAAAATACTTTATGTTGTCAAATAATAAATTCCTTGGAAAGTGTTGGTATGGAGGGCACCCGTGGATACGGTTGGCCATGGAAAGTGAAAGTTATGGTGGAAAAAGGAATAAACTTTATTTTCTGTTTGGGAACCGCCTATGGCATATCTAGCATGGAAAGTGTTGGGAACTCTAAGTCGTTTTCGTTGGTGGGATGGATATACACCTCCCAAAATATTTTTATCTCTATTTTTTCGCTTTGAGCTCTAGCACCTCTACAAATCCCTACCTCCCTCTGCGAAGGGCCTTTCTTTTTACTTTATGCAATTTTTTTTGAAATTTGAGTCTCCATCTTCTCTCATAAAAGCACCAACTAGGAGGCAATATGATCGTGCTCAAGTATTGAGTGTAGTTAATATTAGAGTGTGTTTCATGAATGGATCAATGTTTGAGCATGATGGGCTAGGGATAACTTGT
>NW_024119439.1:0-11828 GCF_003073215.2 Triticum urartu
TCGAAAGGACTAGCTATCCCCCTCTTATTCCGGCATTCTGCAGTTCAGTCCACATATGATACCCCTTTTTCATTTGATACCAATGCATACATATGTATTGTAGCTCCGTGCTTGCGAGTACTTTGGATGAGTACTCACAGTTGCTTTGTTCCCCCTTTTCCCCCTTTCTATACCCGATTGCTGCGACCAAACGATGGAGCCCGGGAGCCAGACGCCACCGTCGACGATGACTCCTACTACACTAGAGGTGCCTACTTCTACGTGCAGCCCGCTGACAACGACCAGGAGTAGTTTAGGAAGATCCCAGGCAGGAGGCCTACGCCTCTTTCGATCTGTATCCCAGTTTGTGCTAGCCTTCTTAAGGCAAACTTGTTTAACTTATGTCTGTATTCAGATATTGTTGCTTCTGCTGACTCGTCTATGATCGAGCTCTTGTATTCGAGCCCTCGAGGCCCCTGACTTGTAATATGATGCTTGTATGACTTATCTTATTTGTAGAGTTGTGTTGTGATATCTTTTTGTGAGACCCTGATCTTGATCATACACATTTGCGTGTATGATTAGTGTACGATTGAACCGGGGGCGTCACAGTAGGCCTTCGTACTATATTCATAGATGTAGCATTATCGGAGCGTGACAAATGCTACATGTACGAAAGCTTATATGAGGGTTTACGTAAAAGCTAACGTGGATGTAATTCATTGGATCAGGATTAGCGACTAGGACCCATCCGATGGACACTAATAGAAAAAGGACCTAATGTGAGACACATTAGTCCCGGTTCGATTTTGGCCCGGTACTAATGGTACCATTAGTCCCGGTTCGAACGACTATGCATTAATGCTGGTTCGTGTTGGGTAGTGGTAGGCTGGCGTCAGGCTGGGGCCCCACGATCCCCTTTAGTCCCGGTTTGTGGCACAAACCGGTACTAAAGGCTAACCTTTAGTATCGGTTCATGCTACGAACCGGGACTATAGGGCAATTTTCAAACTCTACCCCCCCCCCCGGGGTATCGCCATTTCAGTTTTGAAAAAATAATATAAAAAATTCAAAAAATAAAATTCTTCGAGATGTAGTTATATTACTACATCTACTAGTTAGGAAAATTAAAAAACTTAAATTTTGACATGTTTTGCAAAAAAGTGTTATGAAAAAGTACAACGGCTATAACTTTTGCATACGATGTCGGAAAAAAACGTATAAAATATCAAAATGTTCAGCATGAAAATCCACACCCAATTTTGACTGCCGTAGGCCATTTTGCAAATTTTTAGAATCCTCAAATTCTAGGAGGAAAAAAGATATGCTCAGATTTTAGTTTTTTTTGAATTTTGGTCAAACTCTGGTCAAACTATTTATTCAAGAAATATTAGTGTTACTAAATAATTATTCAAGAATTTTAGTGTTATTAAATAATTATTTCAGTTTTTTTAATATTGGTCAAACTCTAGTCAAACTATGGTCAAACTGTGGTCAAATTGTGGTCAAACTATGGTCAAACTACTTATTCAAGAAATATTAGTGTTAGTAAATAATTACTGTTTTTTAGAATAATAGTTTCAAACTCAAACGGTGAAACATGTGACCTAATGCTCAAGCTAAACTCCTGAGGGTTAATAGGATTGACAGCTTACGTTTGTCAGGAAAACAACAAGTGCAGACTTGGAAAGTAGGGAGAATAGAACTCTGAAGTTAAGCGTGCTCAGGCTGGGGTAGTGAAAGGATGGGTGACCGGTCGGGAAGTTAGACGATTTGAAATGAGTGATCCACACTTGAGAAGTTAAGAGGGGTTATTAGAGACTAAATCATCAAATAATTCAAAAAATTGAAAATCGAAAAAAACCACTAGTACCGGTTGGTAACACCAACCGGTACTAAAGGTCCCTCATACCACGGCGCGAGCACTAAAGGCCCTTACAAACCGGTAATAAAATTTCGTTTTCTACTAGTGGGAATTCAGGGGGTCAAGAGGATTTTGTTTGGAAGGTTACACAGGCCTTCGTACTCTGTTCGTATATGTAGCATATCGGAGTAAGACAATGCTACACGTACAAAAGCTTATGTCAGGGTTTTACGTCAAAACTAGCGTGGAGGTGATTAATTGGGCTAGGATTAGCGATTAAGGCCCACCCGGTAAGATTCAGGGGAGCGAGAGAATCTTATTTTTTTTGCGGGGCGAGAAAATATTGTTTGGAAGGTTAAGGGCATGTACAATGCATAGCCTTAAGGTGATGCCTCGCATGCCACGTAGGATCAGATATGACGTAAAGTATGTTCGGATAGGGAAGCAGGATCCTCTCTCGGAAGCGGGTGTTTAAAGAGAAAAAGTGTGGCCCGATGATAAAAATTGAAAATGTTGGAGTGAAAAGTAGAGATGCATGTGTATTAGAGTCATTAAGGACAGTATAACTGCACCTAAAGCGAGCTCTCACAGCGATTTGCGTTTTCGGCCGTCCGTTCTCGCGATCTGAGCGTTTCTAGCCGTCGGATCTCGTCTGAGAAGCGATCTACGCCGCACTGTGCGAAATTTGGCCCGGCTGTCCTGTGGGCTGCTGCTCCACAGGCCGAAAGAGAGCCCTCTCATGCATTGGGCCTTAGCGAGCCGGCAGCCCATCGAAGGAGTGAGGCCTACGAACTACCAGGTCCATCCGCTCCCAAAGCCTACCTAATCCAATCTCCATGAGACCGCATCCAGTCGCCCTCCCGATCCCGATTGAAGCTTGCCCAATCCCGATCCCGATCGATGTCCACCCGCCCAATCCAGCGACCGGAGGAGAGGAGCAGCCGGTGCGGTCGATCCTGGTTCCATCAAATTGAAGACGGGGTGAGGGATGGATCGAGTCCATCCGGTCAATCCATGCGACCGGAGGAGCAGGATCGGGGCGCTGGCACGGTTTGGGGCCGGCGCGACGGTGGGTGCCCGCAAACTCCTAGCCTGCTTGAAACTGCTCTGCCCTCCTTCAAGCTTGCAATCATGGCCCTCCTCTGTTGGAAACTGCTCCTCTCTCCTTGAAGCTAGCAATCATGACGTATTATTCATTCATTCATGGCTGGTAAATTTGCAAACCTTTCTTGTGCGCAGCGGTACTATATAATGGTTCCCTCCCTGGCTTTGTATGCACAACACGCTCTAGCATCTACATCTTCTTCGGTGATATGCTCAGGTATTTTACCTGTAAATTGCATCAAACAATTGCCATGTCCTCATATCGTCTCACATAAAAGATACTCATACACTCTGCCAAAAAAATGTATGTGCATGTGATGTTCATGCTACGTGTGCACAATTGATTTGGCCAAATTCTGCAGCTTTCCTACTGCCCACTCTTGTGATCAGCCGTTCATCATCTCTCAAATGGCTTTTGGACAGGTAATTACTCCATACATTATCCTTTCATCTTCTGCTATCAATTTTACTACTACACCACAAATCGCTTAAATAATATGTTCCTCTGGTATTCATATCATGCTCCTTGTGGAACGGGTGAATTAGAAAAGTAGTATTACAATGGGCGAAAAACGTAACCATTCTGTCGTAGAGGGAGACGATCTTCTGCTTGTACTAATAAATGAGCAAAGTCCATGTTTGTCTGCTTAATCCACGGCTCCATGAAGGTACGGATAGGTGGGGCCGCCCCGCCTACCCTGACCTGGCGCTCACCCATCGCCTCGCATCGTTCGTGTATTCTTCAAAGTTTGCCATGCTCCCCCAGGTTTGAAAGGTGTGAGTGAATGCCTCCCTTGTTTATGTGTGTTGTTTTTGATATATTTGCAGAGCTATGGGATTGCGCAGAATGTGATGTTGGCGAGTTACCTACATATGCAGTGTGTCGATACCCAGGTTCTCCCCCTTCTTCATCCGGTAGTGATGCAGTAACATCTAGGAGTTGTGCTTCTCCAGTAGTTCGTCCCTTCATCTTCAACTTTGCTGCATATTTCCCTTCGCCACTACAGTCCCTTCATACCCAATATTTGTGCTCTAATAGGGTTCCTGTTGATGCTGATTTCTGCTCTTAATTTGCTACAGTTATTGACGCCCAAGTGCTCGGGACTGGTTCTGGCTTGTTTACCAAATTTCGCTGGGTGTTTCTGTGTTTATTTTTGGAACGCGACTAGCCAGCAACCGTTGGCTGGCTAGCGGCCCAGGGCACACACCCTTAAATTGGTAGTGGACCTCTCCCAGATCCAACTGGCAAACCAAAAAGGAAAGAAACAGTCCCTCGCGCACATGGCCTCCAAGGGAGAATCTGTCATGATCGTAACTGCTACTCCCCCTAACGACATAAGCAATCATGACAGCTGATGCACCAAACCCTCCTAATGGTTATTAGCGCTCATAACCATTAGCGATCATGGCATGATCTCAGTAGCACCTCGCGCCGCTTCCACCTTCCCAGTCACAGCTCCCCAAACCTCCCCCCTTGACCTCCCCTTCTCCATCTACCATGTTCTCCATTGCCACAACTGTTGTCCCACGCTTTGCTGGCCATGGACCTGAAAAGTGAGCTTCCATCTTGATGTGCCCTCTCAGCTCCTCTTTTACAAAACTCTGTGGAACCAAGGGTCTATTAGTGAGAGAATATACAACAACATGGCAGTTAATGCTTGTGGAACTGCAAAAAAGAACTACCAAGACATTATGCATGCAAAATAATGTGTATTTTGGGCAAGTTGGTACGATGTGCAGGCAAGTCTAGAATGATTTCGAGGCAACTCGTGCTGAAAACACAGGAAGCCCTCTCTTGAAAGTGCTATTCTATTTTATGCTTGGATTCTTTTTGCAGGTATCTGCAGAGTGTTGTAGGTTGCACAAGGCTTCTTTTTTTGATTGATCGTCAAGCTTGGCAAAGCTTTTGGACAAGTTGTGTATATGTGTAGGCAATCAGGGAGAAAAAAATGCAGGCAACTCATGTTTCTTGTGTGGTAGAAAAATAAATTAAGGAGAAAAGAGGTCTTGAAAGTTACAGGGTTTGGCTGTTACTAGTGATTTTTTGGGGCAAATATCTCCTTGAACTACAAGTTGCGGAATTGTAGCAGTAGCAGTAGCTGCTGTGTTTTCGTTGTGAACTTTGCTACTAAATTTTGGGCAATGTATCTATCTGGGGCTTTGCCGTACATGTAGCTGTTGTGTTGGTTGTACTTCTGGTTATTCACATATCTAGACAAGTTTCTATAATGTTTGGGCAAGTAGAGAATGGTTTAGAGGCAACTCATGTTTATTTGGTTGTGTGAAAAAAAAAACATAACCCTCTTGAATTTCTGGTTTTAGCTTTTGCTTTGGATTTTGGACATGTATCTCCTGAGGCTAATGGTGTATGCAGGTGAAAAAAACAGTTTGATCTATTGGCCGCCCATACTCAAAACCCAAGAAACAAAAAATAGATAAAAATGTTTGCACCTTTGTATGGGTTTCTTCTAAGCAAAAACTTGGATATAACAATTCAGGCAATATTGACCCCTTATTTGCTCGTGCAATATTTAACTAACCAGCCCACATAACGAATCAGGGAATAGAGCAAGCTAATGGGGGCTGTGTGAAGTTTACCTTGAAGTGTGTAGTGAAAAATATTTCTTGCTTGCTAAAAATGAACCAGGGTGCAGAGGAGGAAAAGAAAGAGAAGGTTTGATTTCCTCACCTTGTTCATCCTGATTGCAACTCTTTTTCCAATGTTTTCCCCCTTTTCTCTTCCAGCATGAGCAACTAGTATTGATTATTAGTGCACCTATTGCAAGAAAACGGTAAAAAGTAAATAGTGAGCAACTATAGCGGTTTCTAAGCAAATCAAGTATTGACGAAAAGCTAGTCCTGTCTGTCAGTACATGAAAAGTGTTTCGTTTTCCTTTCTCCGGCTAATGGCTGTTGCACATTCGGAGAAACCCCTTGACAATAAGCTAGTCTTGTCAGTACATGAAAATAAAAAAGAGGAGCCAAGTTCTAGGGTTTGTTTAAGCAAAATCACTATTGGGAGTAAGCAACCCTTGTGTGTTTGAGGCAACTCCTCTTTTTTTGCTGAACCAAAGAAAAAGAATAGCTTTGTGCAAAGCTTACCGGGAAATGGATGTTCAAGCTTCTTCCTTCGGCATGTGCACAAAACCTCAAAAAAGTTATGCTACAACCAAAATGGTTTGCTTGTTGGGTTGGGTGGATCAAACGAAAACTATTTGAGCGTATCAAATTGGTAGAAAAAAACTATGAAACTTTGGAGATTTAGGCAAGTAATGTTTATATGTAGAGAACATATCCTATTGTAAATATCAACTTTGGTTCCAATTATAAATCAGTTTGTTTCTAAAATGTATCTCTGGGAAACTCACGCCAGCCTCTCTAGCAACTAACTAGCATGGTTTGGGCAAGTTTTGGGCGAAATAAACCCAATAATCTCGGGAGAGGATCTTTGGGCAACTCGCGTCAATATCTCTCGCAACTAAGCATCATGTGTTGGGCAAGTTTTGGACACTTTCTGCTCAAATTGTCGATGATTCTAGCCCCCGCATCCCCACGCCGCAAACCACCCTCGCGTTCAAAAACCATCAATTCTCGCACGGAGCGAGTACTTGCCTAAGTGCTAGTTACAACTTGCCGGCTTGCACTGAAAAATTGCCTGAAGAAAAAATAGCTGATTGGGTCCAATGGAGACGGCATATCCATTGGAGACGACCACATTCTCTAGTACATCAAGGTACAACAACGCATCATGCAATCAGTGTAGCACTAGCATCTGCACATGCTAATAATGCACACAAGTTTTCCTATATACTATGTGCCTGCACAGCTGCACCTCATCTCGTTCTCAAGCACTGAACTAGGAAGGAATTTTGCATGCCATCCACATCGGTATCCATGGTGGGCATGCACCTATGAACATGCTGCCATTAGCACAACTAGCTAATTGCTCTTCTCGTAGTGATTTTCTGGCATTATTAGGAAAGTAATGTTTATATGTAGGCAATTTATCCTATTGAAAAATAGCAATGTGAAAACTGAATCAATTTGATGGTAAAGAATATCTCTAGCAAATAACTATCATGGGCCGGGCAAGTTTTAAAGTTTAAAGTTTTGGGCGAAATAAAACCCAACACTCTCAGGAGAAAATCTCCAGGCAACTCACACCAACATTTCTAGCAAGTAACTATCATGAGTTGGGCAAGTTTTGAACACTTAATAAATCATAGTGCACGTACTTCCACAAAAACCAAACCAATGTGAAATCCCCTTGAAAAACATTTAATTCAACATAGAACTACTCCCAAATCTCCAATAGATACTAGAAAATTGATTGTAGGCAACTTTCTGGCATTATTAGGCAAGTTAGTGCAAAATTGTTGACTACAAAAAATGGCTAACTCAAATTCACAAAAAAGTAATAGGTCGCAGGACAGATCATATGCACATAATATTAAGAATGCAGCGACAAAAACTACATTCAGTACATAAATAAGGTACTATAATCAACCCTCTACTTCCTAGTATATCTCCAATTTAAAAATGCGAAATGTTGTTAACTACTATAATAGTAATCAAATCAACAACCCTAGAAGGAATGTCATACAGATTGGTTATCTATGTCGGAACCTATGATCCAGATTCCACGCCAATAACAAAACCTATTGGAAATACCAACACTTCTGCAAATTAAAATCAATTTTTTGCTAAAAAAATCTCAGGCAACTCGCATCAGCATCGCTCACTACTACCTATCCTGCGTCCGGCAAGTTTTGGGAGAAACAAAACCCAACACTCTCGGTGGTAGATCTCTGGACAACTTGCGCTAGCATCTATAACCACTAACTATCATATGTTTGGGCAAGTTTTGGACACTTTCAGATCAACATTGAATCTCATCATGTCATCACATCATAGAAACACAATTCATGAGTATGTAGATATACCATATTCACCTCAAGAAGCTCCTGCTTGGCCTCATCCATGCCCTGGACATCATCAAATCCTCTTGAGCTGGCGACGCTCGTCTGCACTGCCACCTGCCGGGCTGTGGAGCAGATCGACAGTCCACCACGTCCTCCAGCATCTGACTCAGAAGGTTGTATCCACGCCGTCAATCCAATCCACAGCCCTACGAAGGCTACGTGAGGATTGCGTGGCCAGGGAGATCAGGATTGCAGGGGGTCCCAAGGGGCACGCGAGTAGGGGACCCCGTCGCCGGTTGGAATCGTCAGGGGCCGGCCCCGAGATGCACTGAACCGGCGAGAGACCGAGGCGGCGGGGACCAAGACGACGCCAATAGGGAGAAGCTGGGCACGGGGCCGCGTTGGCACCAGTCTGGGGCGGGGGCCGCGTCGTCTTGCGCAGGATGATTCGCTGCCGGTCGATGTGCGTCGGCGGTGAAGAATACTGGCGAAGGAGGGGCTCGGGATTTGGCTCGGTGGAGCCGCCGACGCGAGGGCCGGGCTGGTCGAGGGGTGGCACAGTGGATCTTACCGAATCCAGCCCATGGCGGGGCTACCCCCTCGTCGGCGCCGGTCCGGGGCAGGGGGCATCGCGGGAGGTGGCTGTGGCATGGGGGAAGATGCGCAGGGGGGAGAGGAGTGGGTCGTGGGGTACGGCCAGAGAGATGCGGTTGTGGATTAGGAATTTTTTTTCTCTGACCAAATGACACCTGAGAGGCTGAGACTCACGATATAGATCGGACGATGCGTGAGGTGTGTGCTCGGGAGCTCTAACGAGCACAGCTGCACTTTTTAGGTTTTAGGTTATTTTTGTTCCTAAATTCTGAAAACTGGGATCCCAATGGCTGCTGGCAGGTTAGCTACGTGGAATGTCATATATTTTGTCCATACCCAGTGTGTTCATATGATTGCTTATTTTCCATGCTTATTTGTTCGTAATTAATCATGACAAGCTACTGCCGATTATTATTGTATATATGCATGAGGTCGTTTAGATGGTAGATCGATATGCACAAACATAAGTGTTGTACACTCTTAATTTGTTCCTATCTGATAAAATTACATATCCAATGTTTGTACAATTCCCATGGATAATAAATGATTATTGAATGTTTGGTGACAAATATGAGGTTCAAAAACTCAATTTAGGCGGCACTCGCGGGTCAGTGGCACACAACAGTAAGCGTACATGATGGCTTGCATTGCCGCGCCCGTCTTTTGTTCCGGTAGAATGGTCGGAATTTCTGTAAATATATGGTGGCTTGATACATGGAAGTTACAAAGACCTTTCTTGATTTACAATGGAGAGTACTTGAAAATTACGAAGAACTTCCTTGATTTACAGTAGAGTACTGATACTTGTCCTTAGGAGGGTAATACGGCAAATATAGTCATAAATATTAGTTACAGAATCCTAAGATCATAATTGCATTCTAATCACATAGGAGTTTTAGCTTCATCGGAAACAAGGTAACACCCATGGAACAACCATATGGAAAATTCTGAAGGTTCAGATTACAGTTCTCGATATAGGCAGGACATAAATCAGGACCCATATTCGAGGAAGGAATGACACTGATGTATAATGTCATACAAATATTTGAGTAAAGCAGTGCTAACATAATGTCATGATTTAGAATATCAATCTGATCGCATCCTGGTGGCCTAACAGAACGCTATCATGTGGAGTTTGGACAGCATTCTCACTAAACTTCAAGAGGTTACACTTCTTCAGGGTCTTGAAACCGAAGTTGTCATCATCCTCATCGTAAACCATGCAGTTGTCCAAACGAGCAGCTTCTTGAAAATGCCAATCAATTAGAAGCAATCTTTGATGTTGCATTTTGGAAACTCTTAATAATATCGGAGCAAAGAAATCATTATTGAAAAATGACCATAGGAAAATATATGTAGTAACTGGAGAGATGATGTGGTAGAGCAGAATTTGACTAGGTGTCAAGTTTATTGGCTCTGGCCATTTGATCAAATATACTAATAGAACCTTCTTATAATGCATGTTAGCTACAGGAGCACATCCCTGCATGGAGCAAATTCACTCTATAAAACTAAACTGAGAAGCTGCACTTGAACAGTATCCTGAAGCTTAGAACTTTTATGGTGTTGTTGCAAAGTAATAAATAAACTAATGATTTTTTAATATCAAGAACTTAACATATATGGTTTTCCAGATGTTAGCAGTATCCATAGTTGAGCTACAAGCCTAGAACACGGTGAAGTCTGCTTTCTTCCTCCTGGTCATGCAAGCGTCCTGCTTCCCCGACCTTGACCTAAAATGGTGGCGCCTCTTCTGCGACCTCCACCACACACAACAGCGGCCACTGTGACTTGTCAACTTTGCACAATAGCTGGCCGGTTGAACTGGTGTCCCTGGCATGTTGTCGTAGTGTCGTCCAAGTCTGTGTCATGCTGGCCTTGCCTTTTTCCGCGGTTCGTTGCCACAAAAAGAATCAGATACATAAATTATATTACATGATGCTAACTATGAGATAAATTTCTTGATCTAAATAAAGGCAGTTTGCTCAATACGTTTCCCTTAAGATTTGTAGAATAATTATGTTGAAAGGCATGAATGTCTTTATAGCGTTTTCATCTATAGGGCAAGATGTTATAGTTTTTAGATATTTACCTTACCTGCAGAAATAAGCATCTCTGATTTTAAGATTCAGCTTTCACTGTACCCTAAATTTGAAGAATTTATACATTAGCAGTTCACATTTGTGTTCTTGGATTCACTTTGCTACTATATGACTTCTTTTTTGTTTTCTTGACTGACCCCACTGTAATCTGCGATATTTTTCTTAGGAAGGCGTGGATGATGTCATGGAAAGAGCACCTCATATCAAAGAGATAATAGATATGAATAGCTGGCCTGATGTCGTTGCTGCAAACAACAATAAGAGGAGCTGCAAAGGGTTTCACCACACTTGCAGGAAACATATCCAATTCAGCATAGCAGTTTATTGATAAATCTCTCTCTCTCTCTCTCTCTCTCTCCCCCCCCCTCTCTCTCCCCCTCTCTCCCTCCCTCCCTAGCATGTCGACTTTCTGTATTTTATACCTATTTCTTTGAAAATATGTACTATGGGTTGCGATCTACATCAAGCGGCGTATTTGAAATACTCGCAGTTTTCCAACAGTTGTATTTTATCTTAAAATCTCCACATGATCAACTTAGCTATCATGTTCGCATATTTACACAAATTCTTGCTATTTTACATTGAAATAGACGGGCGCGGCAACGCGCGCCATCAACGATCTAGTTATTTTCTATTTTATTAATGAGACCCACTAGTGATAGCTTGCATTGGAGAGAAAAAAATTAATGTAGTTGCCTCAAATTACTTTTTATCATGGGGGCATATGTATCCGTATGTCACTATTGTACATGCCCTAAGTATGCTTTATACTCTATTCGTAGATGTATCATTATCGGAGCGGGACAATGCTACACGTATGAAAAGCTTACGTGAGGGTTTTACCTATGGAAGCTTACGTCAGGGGGCCGCGCGTTGGTTGGATCGTGTGGCAGATAAAATCGTCGAATGACGCAGCAGCGTCCGCCATACAAATACGCACATGGCACCTCTAGTGGCATCGTACTGGTACTAATTTGGAATACATACATACTACTACAGTCCACTTGATATCTGGAGTAGGGCCAGGGCAGCCACGTGAAACAAGATAACACGCGAGCGATAACGAGCACGAGCCCCACCTCGACCCCATCATCTCCGTGCGCGCCCGTGCTGCCACCCGTTGGTCACCCCGTCTGCTTTATAGCGCCCCCGATCGATCGAGGGCTGCATCGATCGAGCCATGGAGCTGACCATCCCGCCGCCGCTCGTGGCCCTGTGCCTGCTGCTCGCCATCACTGGCCCGGCGGATGCCCCCCTGGCCAC
>NW_024119440.1:0-8032 GCF_003073215.2 Triticum urartu
GCTGTTTACCCCCGCGCCCCCCGCCACTTCTGCATGTAGTTGTTGTCACCGCCGCCGTGGAATATGGATGAGAGGATTAGACGGAAAGCTCCTACAAAATCGGTGTACAGGTATTTAGTTTGTTAGGCACTGACTTATTTAGTACCACTAACAGGTCTGAAGAATGATACCCGCGTGGACCAATGATCAATTGTGGATGGAGTTGGGAGTATGTACCCCTGGGAGTACTAACCCATTTTTCTATATATATATATATATATATATATATATATATATATATATATATATATATATATATATATATATATATATATATATATATATATATATATATATATATATATATATATATATATATATATATATATATATATATATATATATATATATATATATATATATATATATATATATATATATATATATATATATATAGAAAAATGGGTTAGTACTCCCAGGGGTACATACTCCCAACTCCATCCACAATTGATCATTGGTCCACGCGGGTATCATTCTTCAGACCTGTTAGTGGTACTAAATAAGTCAGTGCCTAACAAACTAAATACCTGTACACCGATTTTGTAGGAGCTTTCCGTCTAATCCTCTCATCCATATTCCACGGCGGCGGTGACAACAACTACATGCAGAAGTGGCGGCGACGACGGATGTAACCCGCGCTTGTACTGGACGGCTGGCCATGACTCCGTAGTTAGGCCGACTCGCCCGACGTCGAAGCTAACCCATGCTTGCCCCGGCGGCTTCAATCGCTGAACACACGCTTGATTTTCTGGCGATTTGATTCATTGGATGGGGCAGCGTGCAACTCATCTCGTGGCCATTAACACGCAAAGGATTTTGTCATATTGGTAAGTGAGCAGATCGTTAATTACTTGATTAGTTGATTTCAGCCGGCGAAAGTGAGCTGGTCATTTCCTTTGGCATCTCATCTGGTGATGGATAAGTACTGCCAAGGTTTCCATCGATTGTAGCACATCTGATGCACGTACGTTGCATCTTCTGCACTTTCTTTTTTCATTCTTCTTACTGAGTTTCCTTTTATTAGTTGCCTCTAAGCTTGACAGGTTGGATTCTTGAGTTGGGATGCTAATCTCATCATACACGACTTCATATGAGGCGACTGATTCGATCCAACCCGGTTTTGATAGGTGCAGCGCGCCGGTCATCATCCAACAAGCCCGCGGCTACTGAATGTCGATGTGACACACCTCTGGGCCGTGGGCGACGACGCCTTCCGTCACACGGATTACTGCAATGCTCTGACGGACGTCGAGGACCACAATCGCATTGATTCGACCATGTTCCTCTAATTCTAATTTACGTTCGTGGCACCACATACTAGGATACCAGATCTAGATGCTTGAAACTAAATTGTACTCTTTTTCATGGATTATACTTCATTTAATCCATGTATTTTCTTAAGAAATTACATTCCTTCCGCAGCAGTATATACCTATAAGTTATAAACTCCACCATGTAAAAAAATATAGTATACATTTATTAGAAAAATGTGCTAATGTACTAACTAAATAAAGCAGTATATACTGTCAAACGAAATTAGTATTAACTGACTTGCAAAAATGTATATTGCCTAAAGAAAATGTACTAGTATATATTGAATCATAAAAATAGGTACATACTCACTCTTTAATAAACTATCCTTTTGATTTCTAATGTAGGATATGTACTCGTGATCTAATCAGCGTATATTACTTGGTCGTCAATTTATATAGAGAAGATTCAGTACAATCATATCTACTTAAAATCAGTACCTTATGTACCAGTACATTCGATGGTAGAATCACACTACCAAGAAGAGTAATAAAAAAATAGTGTCAACTACTGTGACCAGTTCCAGAGATGGGGTATACCGCATCACAAAAAAAATTATGCACTTCAGTGCAAAATATGTGGCATATACTCCATAGATGAGAAGCGGTATATACCCTGTTGAAAATATGTGGTATATACTTCATGCCAAATATGTGTATGTACTACATCGCAAAATCGAAATGGTATACTCTATTACAAAAATATTATATGACTTCCTAAAAAATATTAAATGCAAGCTAATAAATTGCTATATACCACATGTAAGGGCAGTACTTACCTTGAAGGAGGATATATACTGGTATACACTACGTGGAGTATGTGGCTTACGGCCTCAACAAAAAAAAATCCTGTTTTCGAATGACGGGAGCACCACAAAATATCGTTCCTTAATTACAGGATCAAGTTATGCATGCAGACGCTAGCTATTGCATGGATCCTCTTTCTTTATCGGTCGGTTTGCTCGCTTAGGTATATCCATTCTGAAGGACCTGTTAAGCGGTGGGAGTATGTACTCCTGGGAGTATAAAAGAGGAGTCCTATATATATATTGTGATCACGGGATGAGAATAATATTCTGATAACTACCTGACCTATCCCAGCTGTAGTAGTTGAACTTCCCCCAGTGCTAGGTCGGACTTCCATGAACATTGTCCAAATGGGGCTTGCGATATACCGTTGGAAAGCTATGGACACGAGTATCATGATCTAAGCTCAACTTTTGGCAAAATCTAAGCGGAGTTTTGAAAACCATTTTTTCTTCATACAAAAATGTGAATCATATTTTCGACCTCATTTCTAAACCGTTTATCATAATGAGGCAAATAATATGGCATTGGAAACCTGCTGCAAATACGCTCCATCCACATGTAGAAAGTTTTCGCTAATTCCCTATGGTTAAAGAGTAATTTAGAAAATCACAAAATTTCACAAACCGAACAACCAAGTTCGTATTTTTGATAAAATTTATAAGCGGCTAATCCAATTGAGGTAAATGATATGGCGTTGAAAATCTTATGAAAATGTGCTTCTTTTTCATGTACAAAGTTTTTTTTTCTAATTTTGAACGGTTTAAGAGTAATTTAGAAAATGGTCCAAGTTCCACCATATTTGTATTTTCAAGTTAATTTTTTAACCATACGTCAGAATGCAACAAATGATATGGCGTTGGAAAGCTTGAAGAAATCCAAAACTTTTTGGTATATAATGTGTCTCCCAATTTCTTACGGTTTTAAGTCAATTTTGAAAATGGTTAATAAATTTGTTGTCATAATTTTTGCAAACTTTGTCGGAATGGGGCAAGTAATATATCGTTGGATACATATCAAAAATATGAAACTTTTTCGTATATAAAGTTTTCTCTAATTCCCAGCAGTTTTCAAGTAATTTAGAAAATGGCGAGATCATGATTTCTGCCTTCATTGTGAAAGGAAATACACTGCGTGAAGTAGTTGAACTGCTGGGGCATGTCTGTTTGAACTTCACTCTGTTTTTGACGTCTTTTTTTTGCCCGTAATTCCCAAACCACTTACTAGAATTGAGCAAATGATGTATCGATGGAAAGCTGTTAATGTACCGATGAACTTCACTCTGTTTTTGACGTCTTTTTTTGCCCGTAATTCCGAAACCACTTACTAGAATTCCCAAGCATGCAACTTTCCCGTGTTGATAAGTTTTTCATAATCGCGATGGATCAAAAGAATTTTTTGAATGCATAAAAACGTGTTTTAAACGGTATACATGAAAATTTTAAACCATTCATCAAAATGTAGCACATAATATAACGTTGGAAAGCTTATGAATAGCAGCAAGTTTTCATGTAGACAGGTGTTACAAATTCGTTGCTGTTTGAGAGAAGTTTTTAAAATGGAAAAACAACATTGTTTTTTTCCTTTTTTAACATGTAAATGAACGACGAACGTCTCGCACATGAATTTGGAACTATGCTAGAAGGAGCACGTGAGCTTCTTGCAACAAACCTTTTTAAGCTTTTTTTCTATTCTTATATTCTTATCTGAAACGCATTCCGTGTAGTAGTTGGACTTCCCGTTGTTTTCCCATAAACTTCTCTCACGCATTTTTGTTCAACCTCTCTCACAAGAATTTTTGAACTTTCTCGTGCCGAGCACTTCAACTTCTAGCAACAAAACTTTTGGCCTTTGCTTTTTCATTCTTTTTTTTCATACAAAATGCACACTGTATAGTACGTGAACTTCTGGCAGTTATCAATCTAAACTTCTCCCGGTTACGTGAAAATATCTAAGTTTTTTATAAACATTGAACCGGTCTACCCTTTTTATTTTAATTTCAATGTGTATTTTTAGAAATGTGAAAATTAGATGTTTTTTAGAAACATCAAACTTCTTGGTGTTATTCATTAGTAATGTGAAAAGTCCTAGTTATGTAATAAATATCGAACTGCTCAATTGTTTAAAGTTGAACTTCTACTCCCTCCGTCCTTGAAAGAGTGGTAGGAGCACGGTCATGCAGTAGAGCATGAAGTCCCCGCAGTTCACCCGGATGCATCATGACCGCTGGAGGAAACTTTTTAAAAATGTTAGTCTGATAATATACTTTTTGTGACCGTCACTATATTTTGTTGGTAACGTCCAAAAATACATGAGTGGTTTCTAAAGCACCCAGATAGAGTATAGTATAGCAATGATGCATACATGACATGATTACATCGCACACTATGAACCATACATGACATCATGATTACTCCCTCTGTCCTTTAAAGAGTGTACTTCCAATTTTATTGGAGGGTCAAACTATCTCAAAATTTGACCGAGTTTGTGCAAAAATATGTCAATGCTTGTGAAACCAAATAAGTATATGATGAGAATATATTTTATCATGAATTTAATGATACTAATTTGAGGGCATAAATGTTGGTCAATTATTGTATAAATACAGTCAAACACAAAAAAGTTTGACTTTCCAACAGAGATGGCAGTACACTTTTTCAATGATGGAGGGAGTAGGTCTTATTTTTTTAAAAAGGAAAAATCTGTTTTTATAAACTTTTTGAACTGCTTGGTTTTTTCAATTTGACCTTATTGATATTGTAATAAACATTGAACTTCCACATTATTTAAATTTGAACCTCTAGGTTTTTTTGTAGAATGGGGAAATTCCATTTTTCTCTATAAATTTTGAGCTGCTCTATTTTTTAATTTCGCCTTCTTGGGTTATTCTTTAGTAAGGAAAAGAAATCACAATGTAGTAATAAGCATTGAATCGCTCCGCTGTTTGTATTTGAACTTCTATTTTTTTAACAAGAAAAACACCTTTTTAGGTTTTATTTTCCTTTTAGTAATGAAAAAAACTCAATAATTTGTCGTAAATATCGAACTTCCTTCTCTTCTCTATTCTTTCTTCGTTCTACATGAGAAAATATAGTTTTTCTCATTTTTGTGTACTAATCACACACACGCACATCACATCCACAAATTTTTTTAGTAGTCAAATG
Organism: Triticum urartu; assembly: GCF_003073215.2. Taxonomy (NCBI): domain Eukaryota; kingdom Viridiplantae; phylum Streptophyta; class Magnoliopsida; order Poales; family Poaceae; genus Triticum; species Triticum urartu. Next base: position 5,321 of record NW_024119440.1, read on the forward strand.
AAAAAGGTTATAGTTCCACAGGCATAAACAATCGAACTTCCACAATTTTTTTAGCATAATACATGGACTTCTCATGTACAAAATTGTTTTGTCTCCGATACTAGTGGGTGGAGCCTCAAAAGTGGGGGCGCACATTTTTGGGCAGGCGAGAGGAATAATGGTGATGTCGGGGAAGGTAGGATTCAGTCATCGCTGCAGTCCACACACCTCAGCATGGACTTCTTGGTTTTATTACTTTTAGTAGTAACAAAAAATCCTTATTTTTATTTTAATAACCTTCAGACCGTTGTGTTTTTACGCCTTGGGGACGACCATGCAAACATTAGGAATTAGGAACATGTACTTTTCAGTACATCTTCTTAGAAATGCACCTTTTTACTCTATGCGAACTTCAAGTTTTTTTTATACATGAACTTTTTTCTGCACGTGAGTTTCGTACAGGGACTTTTTATTGTGTTACAATTTTTCGAACTTTTTCTTTTCTTATATTTGAATTTCTTTCTCTTTATCTTATATACAAGAAAAAAGAAAATAAAACCACCCATTTATTGTCCTATAAACTTTCTAGATTAAAAAATTGAACTTCTAAATTTTTGTTTCATGAATTCCTTGGTAGTAATACATGAACTGCTCGACACGACAATTTCTAAGTTGCAAAACATGCACAAAAAGAGAAGAAGGGAAGATGTAAAATGAGTGTGCAAAAACTATAGAAATTTGGGGATAATTTGAGCATAAGAATTAGCGGTAAAAAGGCAGTGCACGCTTACAAACAATATTCTCAAATGACCTGGCCACATAGTAACTACATGCACCCAATCCTTTTACATAAAACTGCACTAACTAATGGCGGACTTACATTTCTTCACCACACATTCACTTCGTATCTTGTCTCACGTTATCCACAAAGTGCTGATGCATTATCTTCTTTATGATTTTCTTCTTCTTCCATGTATTCTCAAACAAGCAACATCTTGATTCAAAAAGCAATCGTAATGGTGGCCAATTTTCTGGAGAAGCTTCCATGCACTCTTCTTATTGCAGCTGGAGTTGCCCATCAGGAGAAGCTGACCTACAATGGTGGCCATTTTTCTGGTGGGATTTCGGTGTTGGCTAGTGGGGCAGCCGGGGGTGCTAAAGGCAGGGGCACGTCTAGGTAGCCAAGAGTACGACCGCCAGCAACATGCAGGGTCTACAATAAGGCTGTGCACGCTGTCATCCATGGGATGTAGGTAGCGACAAGCAAAGCGGTGTCTCCACCGGCAATAATTTTGGATGTAGGTTCACGCACAACTCGCCACCATGGTTGCTAGAGAATTCACATCGAGCTAAGGGGCTCCAGCACAAGAGGTATGAATATACATGAGATATCTTTTTAACATGTTTAGTACATGGAGATCCTAGTATACATAAATCCTTTCAGGCAAATAGCAATTGGCGACATGTCAAAACAAAAAAAAAGTCCCAGCAGAATGCGTGCCACCCATGGTAGCTAACATACTAAAATTTCGAATGAAAAAAAGTTAAGAGGGAATTGGTCTGAGAAGAAGTCTCCCTTCACCAGATTTAGCAGAAGTTGAACTGGATGGTGGGCAGCAGGATCTAGGATGATGTGTTCATGGACGGCCGGCGGCTCTATCGTTGAATGGCCCGGGGCTGTGTAGTTTAATGGCTCGGATTACTTTGGGAGGACTCGGGGTGGCCCTACAGAACATATTAGGGTGATGGTACTCTCCACTACCTAGAAGAAAATTCTTTGAAGGACAAAACACACACACATAAGAGGAACTGCAAATTAGGATTTCTAAATGGTCCTTTGTTTGTAGACATAAAGAAGTTCAGAAAGATCCTCGCACGCAGGCACACACCAGAGGATGAACACACGCATGAGCATATGCATCTCAGTTCCTCACATTATACATGGTTAATTCTTTTTTTAACAACATATGAAATGAATTGTCAAATCAATACTCAGAAATGGGCTCTCTTCTATGAAGATATAGACCCAATCGTCCATTGTTCTTTTTTTAACATACTAAGATGAACAAGAGAGAAGCAGCCATACCAGAAATACTGAATTTGCAAACAATATTGGAGAAGCAACAAAGTTACCTGTAGCTTTAAACGAGTAGAGTTGATTTGGAAGCAGTGGTGCAGGGGTTCAAGCAAGACATGACAGGAAGGTCCATTAGAGGCACTGCAGAAGGTCATGCGTGAGGAATGCTAAGGCAGAGAGTGCAGAGGAGAGAGTTGAGGGGGATGGTGTGTTTGGATAGAGGCCCTGCCGACTGCGTAATGCCCCTGGGTGGCGGCTTCGGGGAGCAAGGGCGTTGGTGCAGGGGGTCGGCGGATCATGGAAGTAGGATGACAGACCCCGGGGGGAGTCAATGGTTGGGTGGGTCAATCTCGCTTTCTCCCGCAAGATCCTCACGCGAGGGCGGCGAGCGGCTCTGGCGTGTTTTAGTAGATGTCAGGAGGATCCCTCGAACTTCTTCCGAATCCGGCCTCGAACTTCTACCGACGAAGCGCCGACAGTGCTGCGGGAGGAGACCGACGTCAGTGTGGCGGTAGAAGGCTTGTGGCGATGTCATGGTAGGAGGTGTCATCACACTGGATGGGGTGGGTGGCCAGCGGTGATTCTCGGTCTGGGGGTTTTCACGGGCAGCGGCGCCTAGGGTTGGCGGGGCGGCGACGCCTGGGGTCAGGGGCGAC